>NC_073693.1:138340575-138546958 GCF_029784155.1 Uranotaenia lowii
TAGCTATCTAGGTGTAAGGTTGCAGCACACACTCGCGTATAGCCAAGCCAGTCAACCAGGTTAAGTCGAAACGCGCAATTGTGTTAGTCCAGCTCCAGCTTCGCGGTAGGTTCCTCAAGGTTAGATGACGACGACGACGACGAGTTAGAGATCTGTAATTCCGCGTGTCGTGACTTAGTAGGTTAATCTACTGGTGGATTTTGAAGCTCCTACACACATGTCAACAACGATGCTTTAATAAATGGTAACCTTCAATAGGGTTATTGGGTTCAACAACTTGAGACGGTAACCTTTTTATCCTGACAAAAAAAAAACGATTTAGGGGTATAAATACCTAGGCATAGGTTTTATCTCTCTGACTTTATCATAAGATCATAATTCACCTCGAAAAAATAGAAACAAGTTTATTGACTGCCATCAGAATCAGTCGATTTTATGAAAAAAAAAACATATTAAACTATTTATTAAATATATAGTCTTAAGTAAAAAAACACGATTCATTCAGGGAACATGTTAAAATTTTCTTTATTAAGATTGCGTTAATGATTCATGAACATATAGTCGCATTGAGCCGTGTGTAGTTATACTAAATTGTACAAAGATGTGGAAAACTAGTTCAGCATCATTTATCCATCTCACAACATCGCGGGCAGATTCCACAAAAGGATAACGATGTCAGTGTTGTTGCCGCGATGATTTCGTTCCAAGCGCAGCGCGCGTTCTCGCAAAAACGGACATAAAGAAAATAAAAAAAAAACAACGCCGAGCTTCTCGGCAGATTGGCGCCAAAACAGGACAAAACAGAGCCATATCTAATGCATATTCGCTGGACCGGTTTTATGAGAATGTATTTCGAAGGATCATGATGCTGTTTCTCGCGAATAAGATGAGTTTCAACTTGGTTATGGCAAGTTGAGAAAATAAAATCTGGAAAATCTGGAAAATTTTAATGTAAAGAAAATTAAAGGAAACAGAGAAAAAAGCTTAAGCATTGAATATCGAATCTGTTGCGGATGCGTGTTTTCGAAAATATAATAAAATATTGGAATTGGTAGATGGTCCCTCCCTCAATCGACTCCATTTTTATTTTCTCGACACTCAATTCTCGTTATAAAAAGTAGATATCTGTTGAGAGATTCAGTGGTTTTTGTTGTGAAAAATATTTTCGAAAAATATGATTACAGAAATAGCTTTTTACTTTCCTATCCAACAGAGCTGGTTCTTTTTGTAACTACATCTATGAATGTTTCAAAGTACATTCATTAAATCACGAGACAGCAAGATGTATTGAAATGCGTACTTTAATCCAATATGTTAATTAGGCAATGGCTTTTTCGTATAAGCTGGTCATTGAGTAAAGGAAGGCTGAAAAACTTGGCGTCCACAGAATTGTGGGATTGTGTCGGGGAGATTTTGAACTAACTAAAAAAATATGTTTGAATTAATCTGCAAGTCTACAAGGGTCTGCTGCGGGTGTCCAACCTGTCTTGACTCTAATGAGTACGAATGATGATTTGTCAACTAAAACAATAACTCGAGAATTTCATCCCTGAGGACACTTGATTCCTCGGGTATATCTCGTATCTGGAAGAAGGGGTGGGGGGCTCCCATATAAAATTACATGTAAAACGATATACATAGTTTAACCACAGACAATGTGGTTTAACAATGTACAACTGAATTTGACCAAAAACCTTTTTTAAACAGGGCATGTCACAATCAATATGAAATACGACACTATCAGAAAGCCGGAGATTGCGGGTGCAAATCTTGAACAGTGCAGTCAGTAATTTTTTCGCCATTTTTCAAATAAAAAGTTTTTTTCATTTTCTTTAACTTCTGTGACAGCCTTTCCTGATGGACTGATTTCCAAATATGTATTCTTTAAAAAAATCGAAAAATTGGCTTAAGCAGCATAATGAAGAAGACTTGGCCCTTAAACAAATTCTTTTGATTTTACTTTTTGGACTATTTATATTTCTGCCTGGATAAGGGGACTTGGTAGGCTGTGCCCGAAGCTGACAGAAGTTTTATAATTTGGAGCTGAATTTTGTTTATTGAAAAATTTGTGAAAAGTTGTGAATCTTTTTCAAAAAAGTTAATCTTGGGACACCCTTCAACCGACTATCAACTGCAATGAAGCCGTGTTTGATACGAGGATGAGCGAAATAAATCAGGCAGCTAAGTACAATTTTATTATACAAAACATTAATGAGAAGCTTCCATCAGACTGTTACCGCGAAGAGGCGAGCTTTTGAAAATCAAAGCCAATTTCAATTTTGAAAAACTTTCGTCGTTAAACATCGATAAGTTCGTCTATATTTTTTAGACAGTTATTTTATTGTGTGATTTCTGGTTAACACTATTTTACTGCCTTGTTTACCATCGATTGTACCTATCGTTGAAGATTCCTCCATATGATTTCATGTTTATGTTTATAAGTAGGTAAAAAGTTTAGCTTTCGTTACAGTCTTTGGAGGCTTTTAGGAATTGGAATCTAAGCTCATCCAAAAATCATCAAAAAGCCCATTTAATTGAAAACCCTCCACTTGTATCCACTAGAGGTAACATCGGTCGTATTAGGGTTCATTAATGCCAAATTATAAGACATCTAAGTCCATGTTTTTGTCTACTTCTATAACCTGTTAATTTTTGCTCATAAGCCTGATCAAGGCCATATCTTTCATATGCAAGCGTTTGTCATATTTCCGGGTTTTTCATCCTATTTTTTCAGTTTTTATTTACACAATTAAAATTTTTGATTGAGATTTTTTTTAAATGAGATAAAGATTCTTTAGACTAGGCAAAAAAAATTGAGAAAATTATTTAATTTCAAATTATCTGGCATTAGTTTATCAAACAAGTCTTGTGATTGCAAAATGGATAAAATTTTAAAAATATTTAAAGTGATTTAAATTTTTATTTTAAATCGAGCTCAAAAATTGACAACAGAAGTCAGATTTCTATCTTGACTAAAGTATATAAAAAGATAAAGCATTGATTTGAATTGAGGCATTGAGAAAAAATGCCTCTTTAGAGATATCATTTGGTTAAAATTGGATAGTTTTCACTTCAATAACATAGCTGAGACTCATTTTAATTGATTTAGAGGCCAACAATAGAAAAAAAAATTATAACATAAGATCACAACACAGTCAAAAGTGTCTCCATGATCATATCCTTTAACCCATATTCCCAACAAAAATTGTTTTGCTAGGATGCAGAGGTGACCTCAGTCCTAAAGCATGATTTATTCTGTCATTCCTTTCTCTCTTTTCAATTCTATCTCTTGACTACTAGGACGTGGCCGGCGCCGTTATTGATGTAGAAAGAGAGAACATCAGTTTTGGGCATTGTGAATGTGCTGTCAATCCCAGACACCATTCTTTTGACCTTTGAACAAAATTGATGGCCTCGGTCAATCACGGAGTAGCAACCATTGGCGATGTGGAATTCGTTCTACTGAGCCACGCCTGCGATGATGGAGTTCGAAATGTTCGATTCTGAAACAGATTTAATCTATATGACTTGTTTTACTCCCTTAATTTGAATGAATTCTAACAGTCAATCAAGTATGTATGATTTCATAAAATATATAACATTTCGGACTCAATGATTCATGGTGGATGTGAGTAGTCAATCAAGCTAAGCTAAGCTATATTTCTGTCTGGATGAACTAATTTCATTCAAAGATGATGCTTGGGGACCCAAAAGGCATCGAAAAAGTTGGAGAGGTTGTACATAATACTCAACCACAAGGTATACGTAGAATTACGACGTCTTCACTTTATTTTCACTAAAACTTTGTAATATTTTATTTACAAGTTTTTTCTTTTTGAATCATTTTTCTTTCATAACTTAAAATATTGACCTTAAGTTTGGGATCAGCCCGCAGTAAAATGTGTGGTGAAAGCTTATATTTGAAGCACACTGTATGCTAAGCCACCTACGAGTACACCGACGATACGCGGTGCGTGAGCCGACTAACTAAAGCATTCTATCGTGGACTGCCAAACGTGGTGCATTGTACATTGGCTCGCTCCCACAGTGGCGACGAGAAAAAAAAAAATTGGAACGCGTGCTATGTACTTGGTGTTTAGAAACGATTATGAGATGTAGTGATAAGTGAAAAATATTTTCTTGTAATGAAGATGGAATTCGGGTGGTAAAAAAAAAAAATGAAAAGAATTAATTGTAAAAAATCTAGCGGTTGCAAAATCTGGAAAAAAAATTCATTGGCATTTTGGTGTGGAAGTTAGGGGTTGTGTATATCATAGTGATATGTGTCACAAGTAGAAAGTCGTTTTAAGTAATGAAGAAGGTAAATTAAATGGAAATTCTCCAGGAGTATTTTTAATCAACTTTAAAATGGATCACGCCAGGTATGTACGGTTAAAATGCTGACTATAAACAATGTTCGCTTGGCGATCCCTATGAGTTGGGAATAATTTTGTTCGACTTAGATAAAAATCTAACTGGTTGGTAGATTTGATACGAAAATTTCGTATTCACTGCTTCAGGTAAGAAAAACAAAAAGAAGATGCTGTGATAGTGCAGGCCGGCAATATCGCTCAGCGGTGGTCGAGCGGTACACGCTAGAAATTATTAAACCATTAAGGTTTCAAAAATAACCATTTTTGACCTTTTCCCGGGAAATGTCATTTTATGAGTTCTCCGTGAGAAGTCATAAAATGACTTCTAGGGGAGAAGTTGGAATATGGTTATTTTTCAACCGAATGGGATTCTGGAGGTGAAGTTGAAAAATGGGTATTTTACAACCGAAATTCAAATGAGCTACTTTTGTAGGTTCTTGAGGATTTCTCATAAAATTTTCAATAAAAATCAGAGTTTTCAATTAAATATTCTTAATTATTGCATGATTTACAAAAATGCTTTAATATTGAATCGAATTATTAAAATACAATACAATAAAATACAGTTTAAAAATAATTATAATGGCATTTTTGTAAAGCCTTACATCTCCGGTCACGATAGTCATTCCTCCGATGATAAGCTGCACCACCTCCTCCTCTTCCTGCCCAACTCGAGTCATTTCGTCATCGATTCCTCAAAAACCCTTCGTCACCTGTGTTACTATTCTCACGGAATAGGGCTTCTCCTGCTGGCTTTGATGCGATCTTTTTACCTCGTTCTGTTCCTGTGGTCCTGTGACAACAATTGACACCTCATTCGCATATTCCTGCGACCGCTAGCATTCTTCGTTTCTGATTTAGCTGCAGGCTGCCGTTGTATCTTCCGGAAATCTGTTGCTGCTCCTGCTGTTCATTTGGAGATTGATTTTGTTGTTGGTGAGGGCCTCGCCCAGACATTTCGAGCTACCAACAGCAAAGAATCTACCGGCTCCTCTACGGCATGTGTTCCATGGACAGTTCGATCGGATTCTGCTTTCCGGAGGGTACGGAAAATGGCCCTGAGGACCCGCAATTTGAGCATCCTATTGGGAAACAAATAATTCGCATTAATTTCGAGTATCTCGCATATTATTCATTAAAGACTTACCTTCAGCAGACAATGTTGGCCTTATAATTTCACTTTTAGCAATACAAAACAGATTAATGCCTAAATTCGAAAAACACACCGGGCTGCAAAGCAATCATTTTCAAAATGGCGATAAAGAAATTCCAATTTTTTCAACCATTTTGTGGTTAATGCTGGAGAACTATCAAAATGGTTAAAATTCTTTCTAAAAATATTGTTGAAAAATAACCAAATTGACGGTTTACAAGCAAAACCTATAAAATGGTTATTTAAGAACCATAAATGGTTATAATAAAATGAGCGTGTAGCTTCACGAAACAGTGGAGAATGAGGTAAAGTACAAAAACGTATGTAGGTATGCATCATTTCATGATAATCGGATCGGCATACGGACGGTGTATGCAAGTGATCGGTTTTCACCAAAAGAGTGACCTTGAGTTGATAAAATTTAGTTGCTCGTGCGTGCAGTGGTTTACCATACAGCGTGGCTGCAGCTTATGAGCATTTTATTGCATTAATATTATTTGGAATTCTGCTTTGTATTATTTGTTGGATGGAGGTGAAAAAATATTAAGATTATTAATTTGGGTTTTTAGCATGGTAGATGGTTTGCTGTTTCGTTTTGCCAATACTGTACTGATCCGGATGTTCGATTTGAACTGAAATGGCTTAGCGTCAGTAGGTGAAAACAAGATTAAGTAGGGTAACGGACTTATTTTGGACCAGTGGACCAATTTTGGACCACCTTGTCTAGCTCTCTTATAAAACAAAAAATCATGAATTTTTTTAGCAGATATTGTTGAAGCCCGGGCACTTAATGTAATGCACTAATTTTTTTCATTGTTAGTTGCTTTATAAGAGAGCTAGACAAGGTGGTCCAAAATTGGTCCACTGGTCCAAAATAAGTCCGTTACCCTACCAATTCAAGACTCAGTTCCAATACAGTTAACATATTGAATTCCAGCTCGAGACTGTTCATTGAAGAGGACTTTGTTATGCAGAATACAGAATATGTAGAATATTCGAAGAGCGGTAACTATGTTCTGTCTTTTATGTGTTGTCACAATTTCTCCGTTTGTTTGGATAGCGTGCCGCTACTGAGCCTACTTCTAGTCTTATGGTAAATGTCACTCGTAGAATCATTATGAAATACTTTCAGCATAACTCTTATATAAAATATTTATTTAAATATTGCACAATAGAGAAATTCCGGTTGAAAAAAGACGGGGGTGGCATATCTCAGTTGGAGGAACCGTTGATACATTGATGTAATAATGCGTCATTTGGAGCTTGTGGTTTCAGTTCAGTTGAAGCATGTAGATCGGAACATGATTGTATAAGAGAAATTGGCCATGTTAATTCTGGTCTGACAAGTCGTTTGTAAGTTTCTCATATAGTATATGTGATGAGGAAGCATTTTGTTATCGCTTGGAAGTATGAGTTTACTCAGAATTTGTTTTGAGTGAAGAAATGAAAAAGGCGTTTCTGACATTTCGAAAAAGTTAACTCAGAATTAGTTTTGAGTGAAAAAAAAGTCAAGTTTACTCAGAATTGGTTTTGAGTGAAGCAATGGAACAATCATTCGGAGTAGTTTACTGAGAAGCAGTTTTCAGTGAATATATTAGTTAACTCAGAATCGATTTTGAATGGAATAAGTACGTTATCGTTGAAGTTGTGCAATCAGAAATAGTTTTTGTGAATAATGAAGTTTGAATTTGGCATGGATTACTCTGAAAAGTTGAAAATATTTATGTAATTTGAAAGAAAGTTGATGAGCAAAGAAAATGTAGCGACTAGGAAAGAATAAAATGTTGTTGGAATGTATTTATTTTTTAAATGGAAAGGAATTGCTCGTAATGATTCTAATTTATATAGAAACTTTGATAATTGTTTTTTTTTCTTGATTAAAATGAGTCTTCGCGCAAATGTTTTGCAATCATAGTTATCAATACAAAGTTTTATAAAATAAAGTGATAAACGTAATAAAAATAATTTTTTTTAACTCAAATCTCAATCATATTGCAGTATGTAGGTATAAATTCCGACGTTATTCAATTGATTGAATAGTGTAACAATATGATGATTATAAAAAGCTCGTTGAAAGTTGGAAGAGTTCCAAGGAAAGCTTTTTAACAGTTCAAGTATCTATAAGTTACATAGCAAACCTTTTGAATCCCTAAAATTGTAGAATAAATAATTAGTGTGGGAAATAAGATCATAATACCATGACCTAAAGATCATAATAACGTCAAGTTGTAATTTTTATTATTTGATACAGCATTCGCGTGAATTGATTCAAATTTATTTAATATTTGCAGGTGTGTAGAGATATTTGCACGTACATAAATAGGGAAATAGGGAACTTGAATAAGATACATTTGAACAAAGATATTATTCTAGATTTGAACAAAAAATATTGAATTCATAGTAACTATCTGTATTTCATTTAAACGGGCACAACTTGTATCCGAAGCTTTGTTGAGGTTGGATTGAGGTAGAGTTAGTCACAGGAATTGCTTCGCCCGGTTTGTTTTTACCGGAGAGTTGAATGGGAGTAACGGCAACGATTCTTTGCAATCTATGTTATGCTGTTGTTCATCGAAGATAAAGATCCATGGTATCCAAAAGCGTCTTGATGTCTGCGTCGGTAAATTCTCATCTAGCAACGCTGAGCGGGAAATTCAGAGCGTCGTTCCATGGTAACTGGTGCAGAGCCATGGTATCCAAAAGCGTCTTGATGTCTGCGTCGGTAAATTCTCATCTAGCAACGCTGAGCGGGAAATTCAGAGCGTCGTTCCATGGTAACTGGTGCAGAGCGTATCTGAGAAAACATTGTTTTGTCGAAAGAAGTTAAGAACCGAAAAACATTTGGATGCTGTTGTGAAGATGTTCTGCGAGAAATGTGTGCTTATTGGCCAAAATTATGCCAAGGTCCTTGACGCAGGATGAGCGACCTAAGACGGTCGATGATGGTTTTGTATACAAAGCTCAAAAGTCGACGTATAAGAGTTAACTAAATCAAGCTACATTGAGAAGCATTGGGAGCCATTCCTTTCTGGTGATATCAATTTAAAAGTAAACCGGAGTTTTTTTGAAGGGCACAGTAAATTACTAGTGAAGTATTAATACAAGAACTGTCGAGGTCGTTGGCGTACATCAATTTTCCCATTCATTATGGTGCGTAATAGTTGATAGAAAAAGGGAGATGAAAATTTATTTGAAAAGGTGTTAATTTACGCTGATCAGTCGTATGTAACCAATCTGCTCTAGTAGTGCTGTGATGATTGAAAAAATCGTCGTGAACAAGGCTTTCTGGAAACAGCTTCGAATCAAAGTACACTTAATGTACATCTGTTTCCGGAATCTTGAATCGCAGTTATTGATGCATGTAGAGTATATGCCAATGAATGGAAAATAATGTTATAAATATTCGGAAAATATGTTAGATGTATATTTATCGTGGTGTATCTCGAGAAAACGAATCGGATTCTCTCGTGTGATTTACCTTAATTATCGTATGACGATGAATGCGTATTATAACAAGAGAAAGTGAGAAAATTGTTAACTAAATGAACGAGTTTTTCTGTGTGTCGCAGTTATCGAATAGTCAGTTTTTGGAGTGATGTTAAAGAGTAAAGATGTTGAACGTTGAAGACGGTTCAGTTTTTGAAGAACCTTTTTGGAGAATTTGAACGGACACGACAATGCATATTTCCAGAAGGGGGAATTCATTACGTTATCAACTGGTTCAATTTAGAAAATTAAAGATATGTAACTCAAAGTGTGTTTGCATATTTTGTTACCAAATTAGTAGGGAGATCTTTTGTTTAGATATTATATTTAATTTTTTATTAAACATCAAAATCTTTTAGCGGAAATAAATTCGAAGGTTATGTTTTTATGAAAATATTTCGGAGTGGTTTAGTTAAAAGAGCCGATGATATTCACTGACGACTTTTCATGTTGATCAGGCATCTTGGCTGAATTATTTGTTGAATTGAATATGACAAGGCTGCCAACCATAAACGCAAAAACAAACTTCGGATTTCGACTGTATCGACAAAAGTATGTAGCTATAATGAAAAATAGCATAGAATGAAAAATTGAAGGAAAAAAAAATACGTTACGGGGTCAAAGTTTCTTTAAAATGAGCTTTAAACGAATAGAAACATATGTACTGAGAAGTGGTTTTGAGTTGAGTTTTGAAAGTTTGCTCAGAATTTGTTTTGAGTAAAAAAAAGAGATGGCTCTGAATCGGTTGTGCGTAAAATGTCTAAAGTGATGAAAAAAAAAATCATAAAAGTTGGTAAAATTTGCTCAAAATACACACTAAGGAAAAAATAATATCTAACAGTTGCATAGTAATCATAAAGAAAAATATTCTCAGAGAAAATAAGCTAAGATCACATTTTGACTAAATTTAAAAGAAAGGTGTTGCGAAAAATGGAGGAGAGAGTTATGTTTGTTTTGTTGTAGGTTCACCATGAGTTCAATAAAAAAAAATACAACTCACTGAATTAGTAGAAATTAACCTGCTAAATTTCATCAACAGTTTTTAAAGAGTTAAATCGCACGGTTTATGATCCATCATCAAGAAAAGGTTTCGATCGTGCATGTTGTTGAAAAAATCAGCGCTTATGCATATGCACTTACATTCAATGTTGGGATCCAGAGAAACATAGCTTTGTATTTAGTAAAATAAAAGGGAGATGTCATATGAGCTGTTCTTGAAACAATTTACAGAGTAGCAGCATTCTCTAACTCATTACGTCGAGTAATTGTAATTGTGGAAATAGTCAATATAATATTGAAAATTATAATATCAAAGACTGAATATAAGAACTTATTGATGTCTACTCTGCGCTCGACACAGAGTGTTGGTTTTTGGAAAAGTTATTATCAAGACGTTTAGAACGGTAGAAAATGAAACGAGAATAAACTTTATTGCTGGTAAAATAATACATTCAGTTGCATGAGAAAAAGTGTGTAATGAATTATTTTGATCAAAGCAATGGATTTTATATTTTATGAACATAAATACGTCACTTGAAGAAGAATCAAGTAAGCTTACAAAAACAACTTTACACAACAAGTTTTAGTAGGTAAAATATTAAATGCCAAACATCCTCAGAGATGACTGATTATCAATTCGTGACTTCTGATCTCATTCAATAATCGAATCAACAAATATTCATTTGATCTTAGGAAAAAGGGAGATGTGGTGAAAGCTTATATTTGAAGCACACTGTATGCTAAGCCACCTACGAGTACACCGACGATACGCGGTGCGTGAGCCGACTAACTAAAGCATTCTATCGTGGACTGCCAAACGTGGTGCATTGTACATTGGCTCGCTCCCACAAAATGTATAGGCCAAAAGCTTGAGATCGGTCTTCAAAAAAATATAATTTTATTTCATCTGTATCTCTGTTATCAAACAACGTATCACTTATCTGTCAAGCTTATTTGAAATCTTATTAGTTGTAATTGCAGTGACCATATTTAGCCAATTTTCCATGGCAAGCCATCTGTACCTGTGGCTTGAAAAGCAGCATTTTCATAGCTTCCGGGACTGTCTACCAAGAAATTTACGTGAAAGAGTGTTTGAATAAACATCTGCTGCCTTTCCTGAAGAAACACGGTTGTTCCGTACTGTTTTGGCCGGATTTGGCATCTTGCCATTACGGTAAAAAGGCCATGGAGTGGTACGCCGCCAACAACGTGCAGGTGGTTCCCAAGGACAAGAACCCTCCCAACACGCCAGAGCTCCGCCCAATTGAGAAATACTGGGCTATTGTCAAGCGGAACCTAAAGATGACCAAAAAAACTGCTAAGGACGAGCAGCAGTTCAAGGCAAACTGGCTTTCTGCGGCGAAGAAGGTGAACAAGGCGGCTGTACAAAATCTGATGGCAGGGGTTAAGCATAAGGCCCGGCAATTTGGATTTGGAAAAGCGGAAGCATAACTGAATATTTTTTCTGAATTTTATACCAATTAAACTTGAAAAAGAAATTAAATTTGATTTTTTAAATAAACGATTTCACCGATTTACACGCGTTTTCCCTTGACCAAATTTTGACCGTATCACACTTTAGGTCTTGAACGCTTTCGCGATTATCAAAAATGTCAAACATTTGCATAATGATTAACGCTAATATCTTCAAGATCAGCATCGATATTTTCCTTATACGTTACTTAGCCTTTGAGTATGCTTTCAGTTATTTTAACAACTCTCAGTGAAAGTATCGCTATTTGGTTGGCTCGAACCACTTGGTGGAACTTCAAATTCGTACACCTGATTCTTCCGGTACTCGTTCAAAGGATTGTTTTCTGATTTTTTATTAGATAGAATACACTTGATCGAACATCAATTCCGCGGAATCATACTTGCGGTGAATAAATATAAACCAGCGGCGCGACACATCAAAAGTGCGGCCACAGATACATAAATCTTTTACAGAGACACAAAATAACAACGATTGTTCATATGATAAGAACCGCAGTCAAATATTTACATAACCCCAGTCCTACCTCAGCTTTAAGGTTGCACAATTGAGATTTTTATTTTACTTTTTTTTCATCGAGTAAGACCGATAACAGGTTGATAAGATTAGAGCGGGCAGTGTGTTAGTTGAACTAAACCGAGAAAAAGGAACTTTCATACAGTGCACCCTAAAAATGAGCTACAAGAAGTGGTTGGGACTTGGGACTAGAATTTTTTCCGGTATTCTTTGGAACTGAACTGAACTAGGTATTCATTCTAATGGTTTAATGGTGGTGAAATTTAAAAACAGAATGTAGAATATGTAGTATAGGAAGTTGTTCTGTTTTCTTTGTATCATATATGGTTACGTCATTACTTTACTTCAATTTCGCTTAGGCACGACAATTCCATTGAAAAAATCCAAAACAAAAACAGAAACAATTTCTTCGTATGCTCTAATTCCAAGAACTCTGCGGCCTCGCTGGAAATTCATAAAAATACAAAACTCAAAAAGTGTGGCAGGAGGGTTCCTTCTCGAAGTAATTGCGTCGCGTCGTTCTTTTGTCAGCCTGGTCGAGGGAAATGTGATGCGATGATGGCGCGTTAGAGTTTGAATGAAACTGTGTTATAGTAGATTCCTGCATGCTTCCAGAAAATCCTCGGCGTAGACAGCTAGCAAGTAAGCAAGCAGTTTCATCATCATTCATTCGATGCCCCTAAGGTTCAGCTGCTGCTCCGGGGAAATAATGACGGAATGGAATTTTCGGTTCGACTTGTATACATTCACACAAATCCAAGCCGTGCCTTTCTTTCTCTTCCTGAGGGGAAAACAGAAACTGATCATGGTCAACCGAATCAGAATCAGAACCAGAACGCTGCTTTCTGTCAAGCAAACCAAGAGACAGTGAAAGCATTTGTATGTTGTTGCTGGAAACGTGTTTGTGGTAGGTATGGATTCCCTCGATCTTTTCCCGATGGACGGAATTCGGGAGGGGGTGGACCAAAAAGGCAAGCGGGCCATTTAGCCAACAGACCAATCGTGACGAACTGTTTTGTCGTAATTTTCAATTGCAGCAATGCAACTCGTTGTTGCATGAGAAAACTGTTTTGCATCCTTGAAATTTGTCAGGAAAGGTATGTCTCGCCTTTGTACCTGATGATAGTTGTTTTGTTTGGATGGAAAATGTAAATTATCAGTCAACATTGGTGTACTGACAATTGTGAAACGCAATCGATATCTCTTACTAGTAGAAATTCGGATAACCTTAAATAAAAAAGCACATGTGACGTTAGACTGAGTCGATTTGGGGTCATTTTTGAATTTCTCAAACCCTGGGGTCTTAAAAGCTTCGTCTTGGTTCAAAACTCATCCATGATTTTTAGCAGAATTTTTATGTAACGTTTACATGAGTAAATTTGTACTTTTAACCGAGCCAGCTTATGGTTTTTGTTGCAATTAATAAAATTTAAAAAACTCAGTCTAATGTGACGTAGAATAATACCTTAAATGTTACGAGAGAAACATGTTATCGGTAAACTACGCCGAGAGAAATATTTCAGTAATAATAACGTACATAAAGCACAGGCCACGTGACAGCTGAATTATACAGGCTCATGCCAGATGAATGACGCTAGACATACCAATTAGCGCTATCAAGCAGCAACTGATTTTATGACATAGTAACTGAGCCAGATGAATGTTAGGCAGCTTCCTCGCCATATTGCAATTTAGATACGGAATTCTACTCCGAAGGATATGTCAATTGTTTTTTTTTGTATATTAACTATTAACTACTGTTGAAGATTGTTTGCAATTTTAATATTCTTTTTTGCAAGACTCATTTAGAAACTTTATAAACAAGTTTCGTCATCGAAGAACGGTACTTCTCTTTCTAGTTATAGTTCGTAATAGTTTTTGGTAAGCTTAGTTTACGTAATTTACCAGTCAAATCGTCAGAATCTTCATGTAACCAATAGTTCTGTAGAATGAGAACATGATAAGTTTCTGTAAGAGTGCTCACTTTAGCACCCAATAGCTTTTTTTTATAGCTCGCAGCAACTTGTGGTCATTGAAGAATTTAAAAAAATCATTTTAAAGACATTTTAATCAAATTTGTACAACAATTATTCAAGTGACAGTTGAAAAGTGATTCTTGTCAAATCTCTAGAAAAAATTAGGGCCAATGCCCACGACGGTGTCTTGTCCGAACCAATCCCGGTAACTGCTGGAGTGAGACAAGGATGTATTCTATCACCGCTACTTTTTCTAATCGTAATGGATGAGATTCTGATTGGATCGATTGACTGTGCACCGAACCGAGGATTGCCGTGGAATCCTTCAACAATGGAGCAACTGAGCGACCTTGACCTGGCTGACGATATTGTTTTGCTCGCCCAAACACAACCAGATATGCAGAGCAAACTCGACGACCTCACCGAAAGTTCCAAGGCAGCAGGTCTCAAAGTCAATGTCGGAAAGACCAAGTCGATGGAGATCAACACAGGAAATCTTTCCAGTTTCATGGTAGCTGGGCAGCAAGTTGAGAAAGTGGAGTGCTTCCAGTATCTTGGTAGCCAGATAACGCCTGATGGTGGTACCAGAAAAGACATCGAGACCCGGATCAGAAAGGCCCGATTTGCGTTTGCGAGTCTCCGAAACATCTGGCGGTCACGCCAGATCTCTCTACGAACGAAAATCCGAATCTTCAACTCAAATCCGTATTGCTGTACGGGTGCGAAACTTGGTGCACATATGCGGTGACGACGCGAAGACTGCAAGTATTTGTAAACCGCTGCCTGCGGAATATCATCCGCGCTTGGTGGCCTGGCAACTGGATCTCGAATGAGGAATTACATCGCCGGTGTCATCAAAGGGCGCTAGAAATCGAGATTCGGGAACGTAAGTGGAGATGGATTGGGCACACGCTGCGAAAAGATGAAAACGAGATTTGCAGACAGGCGCTAGATTGGAATCCAGAAGGTCATCGAAGAAGAGGCAGGCCCAGAAACTCGTGGCGGCGAAGCCTAGCCGCTGAAATCCGAACTGTCGACGAGAATCTTGACTGGGACCAAGTGAAGACGCTGGCTCCAGATCGTCAACAGTGGAGGTCTTTTACCACGGCCCTATGCACCGGAGGATCGGCGCGGGATCATTAAGTAAGTAAGTAAGTAAGTAATGCCCAATAGAACTTGGGCGTCGATAAGCAAACCCTAAGAGTTAGCCGATTGAGCTCAAAATTGGCATAAAGCCTTCTGCGTCTTCAGGACAAGGAATAATTCTAGCTTTCAGGGTGATCAAAATTGTTTACACCAAAACGAAGCATTTTAGACCTGTAGTGTCTTCGGGACATTTTACCTACATTACAAGTACTTGAAGTATGATAATGAGCTTTTGATAAAAGTGATTAAATCACCTAGTAGTACGATTAAAAAAAAATGTTTTAATATTTTCATTTTAGAGCTTTCATGTTTTTGTGTATTTTTTTTAGATAGTAAAAAGTGTAGTAATTTTGTTGAAGACGTCAACATCGTAGAAGCTAACCATAAAAAGTTAGAAGGGTTCAAATATAAAAAAAAATGTTTTTTTCAAAATTTTCAGTATTTTAATAATATTTTTTCAGACAGAGCTTATACATGCAAGGTATGTTTGTAAGAGTTTTGAGTCTCTTAACATGGAACAGTTTTGTAGAACATACTTAATACAAATCTTCCTAGTTCGGGTGAGTTCGGTTAATGTTTTTGTTGAAATTTAGTTGCAACACCTCAACACTTATTCAATTTTTTTTAAATTTATTTATTTACTTCGTCAATCATTATGACACCATTGGAAGTTTGGCGGCTTGTAACTTTCTTCGGGTGCATCCAAATAATACAATTTCTTCGGGGACCCATAATGAATTCTCGAAATATTAAATTTATCATTATTTTTTATGGACGCACCGTGAAAGCCCAGAAAAAAACTCCCTAATCAGACCTTGAATATCAATTTGATACTCAACTTGATTACGCTTAAAACCGCTAAATCTCTTTGTTTCTCAACCGATTTTCACGAAAAAAGTTGTTTCGGAAAGTATCCCAGCGCGAATGTAATTACACCACTAGAATCGGTATGAAATTACCTTTCTAGTATAAGGTTGCCAGAATTTTTTCAGCACGTACCCGGGCCGGACAAACCGGGCAATTTTTATATAAAAACCTGGCAAAATCCGGGCATTCTATTTCAAATTGACGACCATAAATCCGGGCAATATCCGGGCAAATTTTGTGAAAACTCAGAAATTCCTCGACAAAAATCAGGAAAAAAAGGAAAAAAAAATATAATTTTTTAAATCAAAACTCATTGATAGATTTTGAACCGTATTTTGGGCTTCCAAAAAACCTTTCATGATTTTTTTTATAAAACTTGCTAAAAAAAAATCGTTTTGGAGGTTTTGTGTTGTTTTTTTTTTGTTTGATATGACAAAAAAAGTGAATGAATCCGGGCAAAATCCGGGCTTTCTACAATGAAATCCGGGCAACCGGGCAGGGCCGGACTGTTCTTAAATTTATTTAGTATCAAATCCGGGCAAACCCGGATAAAAACGGGCAATCTGGCAACCTTATTCTAGTAAATATAAATTTATAACGGAAATCTTGCGTTTAAGTACTTAAAATCCCGTGCAAAGTTGAATTTATGTACAAAAAAATCTGAGCAATTTGCTCTCTTTGGTCTTTGGTCTGAAAATTGGTCAAAAAATCTGTGTTTCGTATTTTGAAAATCTAAAAATGCCTAAATGTGCCAAATTACGTCAACTTCCAATCCTTTATTCAAAATTCATCTGGTATTACTTAAACAATTTTGACTATTCAATGATAGAAAGCACGGTTTTTACACCACTTTTTTTTTAATTTTTTGTGGTCATTATCTTAACAAATTTCAAAAAAATATATATTTTTGTCCAACTTATAGCCTCTAACTTCAGCTTTCTTGGACACTAAGTAAAATTATTTGTGAACATTCCGTAGCTGATATACACTCTTTTTCCGAAAATGTTCTTTTTCGGATTTTTTTTTTAGACTTTGAATAACGGAAAACTGAAGTGTGGAAAGTGAATATTGCCTGAAGTGAATATTGTCTGAGAAACATATTTGAGTCACATTACGAGGTTTCCAAAACTATAAATTTTGTAAAAGTCGGAACAAGAGAGATATATTGGTTTTAGTCAGGAGTGTCGAATTGAAACTCCAGGGACTGTAACGGGTAAAAATATCAGGGACGCGACGGATGAGGGTTAAGGATGAAGGTAATGTGGTTTACGTACAAGATAAAAAGAAGTGATTCTAAATTTGAGCCTGGTGGAACACCTGAAGTGACTTCAATGGAATTGACTTCTTTCCATTAAATTTTATTATTTGTCTGTTTGTTAAATATGATTCAAGCCATTTCAGAAGTCCTTAATCAACTCCAAATTTTTGAAGCCTATGAAGTAGCATCGGTATATCTATACGATCGAATGCTTTGTTGAAGTCTGTATACAATGTCTCAACGTGATTTCCATTATCCACTGCAATTAGTGAATAATCTACGAATTCAAGTAAATTTGTAGAAGTTGAGCGACCTTTGAAAAATCCATGTTGTTTGACTGGTATTCGGTTTTTTATTTAAAGGAAAAAAAATCATTGCCTCAAAAAGCTTGGGAAAGCAAAAGATAATGGCTATTCCACGATAATCACGTACGTCAGCTTTCCGCCCAGATTTAAAAATAAGAACCAGAAAAGAGCTTTTCCAGACTTTAGGAAAAATTCCTGTTTCTAGTGACGTATCAAATAGCTGAAAAAAAGAGTATGTAAGTTCATTGGCAAATACTGGAGGAATTCCATCTGGCCCAGGTCTCTTTGAGGGGTCTTAATTTTTCAAACCTTTCAATATATCCGAAAAAAACTTATTGAGCCCTAACCAAATTTGAAAAAACATGAGAAGCCTGCAGAATCTATCGAAAACTTTGCAAAAAACTGGAAAAAGTGACTAAAATCATTGCAAAACAGTCGGTGCTGAAGCTTATGAGCAGTTTTCGATCAAAAATTCTATCACAGGCCTACGATTCACTCGATTTCGATTTTTGTTGATTCATCGAGAACATAAAAGTGAATCTTAAATTGTGTACATTTTAAATCGTGCTTAGACATAATGGGACACCCTATACACTACTGGAAATAAGTATAAAGCAATATAGTTTTTACTGCTCTTACGTTTACAGTGTAAACAACTGCAACCGAATGTTAGTCAATGTAAATGTAGTGGTGAGTTGAATATTATCTGTGTGTCAGAATGGGTTAGATTGCATGTGTGCGTGTCAGAGTATGAATATTTCCGTTTTGCGCCTGGAAATAAGTATAAAGACAGTTTTTTGCTTCTGTTCAATTTTGCTCGCGGAGGATATTTTTTAAGCTGAAAGTGAAAAGTTTTGCTCAATACGAAGTGAATAGATGGTGACAAAGAAAGAAAACATCATTTGTGAAGGTTTTCACATATTATTTGATATTTACAGGAAAATTGCCAAAAATAGTCCTTTGAGCGATTATGAGAAGGGAAGAGTAGATACTCTTCGAAAACAAGGGCTAACCTTGCGTGAAATCGGCATCAGGATTGGTAGGAGTAAGGATGTGGTGCATAATTATCTGCGGCTAGGCGAAAAATATGCCACAAGGAAGCGATGTGGACGTCCATCTTCCCTGACGCCGAGGTGTTAGAGGGAAATAAAACAACTGGCGGTCCACCAAAAGCTGTCTTCTGAGGGAATCAAGGCGGAGATGAAGCTGTCAGTATCTGGGCGTCGAATTCGGCAAGTTCTCAAAGACGATCCGAATGTTTCCTTCACCAAAACAACGCCTGTACCAGGACTTATTCCTCGTCACAAAAAAACCCGTTTTGCTATTGCTGAAAAGTACCCATTTGGGACCAAAAGTGGTCAAACGTGGATTTCAGTGACGAGAAGAAATTCAACCTAGACGGGCCAGATGGCTTTAGCAGCCGCTGGTACGACAAGAGGCCAACGAGAGAAAAACAAAACTTTGGTGGCGGATCTGTCATGATCTGGGCCGGCATAAGCATGGCTGGAAAGACACCGGTTTGTTTCATCTCTACCTGGATGGACTCACAGATGTATTGCCAGCTATTAGAAGAAGTTCTTGTTCCATTTTCGAAAAATTTTATGGGCGAAAACATGGTTTTCGAGCAAGACAATGTTGCCTGCCATGCGTCCAGAGCTACGAAAGAATTCTTGGAACATCATAACATCCCTCTGCTGGAGTGGCCAGCCTGCAGCCCGGATCTAAATCCGATCGAAAACGTTTGGGGGCTTCTCTCCCGTAACATTTTCAAGCATGGCCGAAGTTATGAAACGGCTGGACAAATTAAAATGGCGATTCAGGACGAATGGTCTAATCTGGATCCGAACGTTTTGAAAAGCTTCATAATTTCTATGCCACGACGATTGCAAGAAGTCATTGCTAAGAAAGGCGATGCCACACATTATTAAAGTCCTTTGTTTTTGAAAATCAGATCAATAAAAACGTGTTTATCTAATTAAATAGCCTTTGTCTTTATACTTATTTCCAACCCGAAAATCCGTTTTCAGAGCATATTTATTTTAAGATGCATGAATCTTGAAAAACAACTGTATTTCAAGAAATGGCATTCTTCTATGAATCTACCGTGGACAAGTGTTGAATTGAATAATCACAGAATTCCCTATATACAGCTCGTCATTATACTTATTTCCAGCAGTGTATATGTTCAAAGTAAATTCGAAATGAAATTATTTCAACTTACAATTTATACAGCTTAAAAATAGTTTTGTTTTCATTTGTCTAAAGATCGTTTCGATTGTCAGTTTCTAGCCGCCGCCGTATCGATCTACAAGGTATCATAAATAATTGTGATTCGCGTGTCACGTTGCCCGGTTAATATATCTATCGAACTGCAAACAGGTGTGTTATTCATTTTTCAGCTGTGCTGAGTTGAACAATCCGCCATTTGCTATCATCTCGGGATTTACCTTCCAGTTGTTCAGTTAAACAGAGGAAGTATATTGCCTCAAAACACGACACCGGAATAGAAGAATTATAATTGATGCCTTCAACGTTGTCAGTATGAATGATCCAAGGCTGGTGTAGGGTTTGCCAGTGATCAATCATTGATTTTTAATGGTAGTTTGGTAAATTTACAATTTCAAGGAAGTTTTAACAAAATTTTGTAATAATTTCAAACAATTTTTAAAGATTTGTTTTCGTTTTTTTTTTCATCTATTTATTTCGATTGACACACCCCAGAGAGAACCAGTGTTTTGTGGTGACACCGGAAATTTGCATTCCGTTCGCTTAGATATCGCTCTCCTCGAACGAGGAGACACACTGAGGCAAAAAAGTTTCCCATGCCTCAAAAACCTACTAAGCGGCGTATCCGTCGGTACAAACTGTGAGTCAGATTCTGCTGATTCGGAACTCTGTAAACGGTTAAGCGTTTTATTTTTATTTATTTCTTTGCTCCTTTTGCGTTTCAAATACAGGAACGCCTATTGATGATCGCATTCGCGCGTCGTTATTGCGCGCATTGGTGTGCAATGTAAAAACGCGACCGAACCGGCGCGGCGTAAAATCGGGCGGTGGCCGCACTGAGCTGGCTGAGACTGTGTTCGAAAAACGTAAACAAACAACGCTCCCGTCTCGTTTTTGTTGTATGTGTTGTAGAAACGTTTCGATTCGATTCGATCGCCCTCGTTCCGTTTCGAAGTTTTTTTTTTCATACTTAACCCACCCTTAGTGTTTGTACACATAAGTGTAGAGATAAGCACTTTTGTAGTGTTTTTGTTTTGTAGCGATATTGATCGCTGAATGACACTCGGACGGACGAAACATCGTATCAGCAGACGATCGATCGCCATGTTTGAAACGAACACTACCCACTATCGCGAAGGAGTGTTTTATAAACAGCGCTTTGAGTTGTTTGTAGATTCCGAGAAATCTATATTTTCATCGGGTTCGAAGTATCTAGAACAGGTTTCAGCCAGTTGAAGCTATATAGAACAACCCGGTAGTTCTAAGTAATAGGTATGCCATTATGAAAGTAAAACTAAAATATTCATCATCAGAACTAGGATCCCTGATAGGGTGCTGATCGAAGTAACGAAAACTCTATCGAGAACTCAGTTTAAAAAAAAACGGCTCAAAAGACTCTCGAATGCTATCAATAATGTTAGATTGTTGATTCATCATCGAGCTATTATTAGACTGGTGATTCTTGTTCGATAGATTCTGTAATGATGCGAACCTGTAGTGCCCTAGAGGCGATCATGAAGTCAACATCTAACGGCACTGTTGCATTGATACTTTATTTATGTCGACTATTTTTCACGTCACTTGTGCACTCCGTCTCGTTGACGGAGAATCCCACAGCGAGCTATATCTAAATCTTTGTGAAGTGTTGAAGGCGCTTAAGCAAATCCGTGGGTAAACGCACATCTTATCCAAGAGCTGGAGCTAGCTCGATTAATCACTGTTTGCTAACATATTAGCATGGCGACCGTCAGTCAGTCGGAAAGCTTTGTTGATGGCCTTCTAATTGAGCCGGCTCTGTTGAGCGCATTAAGAAGACGAAATGAAATACATATTTATTGCCTCGATATATTTACCAGGAACTACGTACGGTGAGTATTTTCCCGGCCATGACGTCCGTTAACTTTCCAAGGCTGTTAGGGTCAATATGACCCAAAGCGCAGATTCCAAGGATCCTTATCATCATTCTAATATATTTATTGCCCTTATTCGCATAAGAGTCTCATGTTTAAAAACTGCAAACCGAGAAAAACGCTTGTAAAGTTTGAAACTTGTTTTCATGAAAACAATCGTATACATCATTTGTTGGTAAAACCTATTAATGGTTCGGTTAGGAAACACTTCAAACAATACTATTGTTTACTTTTGCGCTAATACTAACTAGTATTTACGGAGAAATTTCAATAAAACAACCATGTGACTCGTATGCGAATATTCTTAACTCTGGAGCAGAGGTTATTCGTAAATGAGTCTCTGGTGATGGAATTATCAGTGCTGGATGCAAGTACTTTTCTAATATATTTTATCATATGTATCTATCGATAACTCAAAAACGATAAAAATACACATAGGACTCATATGCGAATAGGGGCAGTATACTGAAGAATTTAGTTTTAGAGACCAAGTATGTTCTATGAAAATGAGAACCAAATTAACGAGAAAAAACAAAAATTTCGGTTTGGAAGATCGGTTTATTGAGAAATGAGATATAGCGAAGCAAAGTAGCAAAGCCAAGACTGGATGTCTTTTTTGTCAAGTAAGAATTTTTAGCACCTATATAGCGATATATGCTGAGCCTATATGCTAATTTAATGTTTCTCGAAAATTACTTGCATACATGCTTGTTGTGCGACCTTTTTCGGTGATCCGATCAGACTAAAATTCGAGCAGGTCTTTGAGCAATTCGGGCCTGTAGAGCGAATGATTTTCAATAGTTATGCGAAAGACGAGATAGAGAAACTATGTGGAGGAACAAAACAAAGCACACAAGAGATTCTTTGAAGCGCTTCGAAAATGGAGATGAAATTGCATATTTATAAATGAGTTAATAGGTATCAAAAAGATTAAACTTAACACGTTCGTCGCCACGTCACCCATATTCGGCAGAAGGGTGTATTTCCTGGGGGGCCCCGTCACATAAAAAATCAGGTGACGCTCTCTTACTTGAGTTAACCGCTCAGCTTCGCCACACGTTTCAAATATGGGAGTTCTCCCTCTTTGCTTTTTCTCTCTGAAAATTTCTTTGGGCCCGGCTAGCAAAACTACCAAAATGAGCGTGGTGACGAACGTGTTAAATTCACGGTACTTTTTAAAGAGATTTCGTAAACTGAGAAAAAGTAACGAAACGAAAGAAGACAGCGAAAGTGCTACTTTCTGAAAAAAAAAAACGGTTTTGTGTGATTTGTGGAAACTGGAAACATTATCCCACAAAACTTTCAAGGTGCTTAATCTTGAAAAAAATATTGTATGCTTAACACGTTCGTCGCCACGTCACCCATATATGGGTGACGGCTCTCTTAAGCAAGGTTGCCGCTCAATTCTGCCACGCGTTGTAAATCTGAAGCTCTCTCGCTTTACTTTCATGCTCTGAGATTTTTTTTGGGCGACGAACGTGTTAATCATCCGTTGCAAGTTTTATATTTAAGATGATCAAATATTTAGCTTTGGAAATAACCTATGCGGAAATGTCCTTATGAAAGTAGATCTGTTGTTTTTTTCCAAAACAATTGTGAAATCGGGAGCTTTTTTGGGAATAAAAAATACTGCAATTGCCTCCAAGAATCAGCTGCAATTCTGGATGGTCAAAGCTTCAAAGGTGAAGTTTCGATTGGGTAAACTTTATCTTTTTGTAAATTTGTTCCGGTATTTTTGTGAAAGTATTTTTTTGGAGGAAGAATATTAGAATTGAAAGTTAAAGATGGATAGAAAAGCTAAAAGTTAAAGTCAGGCAATTGAACTGCTACATAACTTAAACAGAAATTATTTCGTTGCACACGAAACGGTATTGAACGACCCCTCGTCGCTTTGTTTACATTAAGTCTTAGCTATCATTGGATGTAAGTGTTAAGCCTAGTCCACACCATAGTACATGGAAAATAACAGGTAGGCCATTGCGCTTAACCTCACTTGAAAGCTCCGTGTATGTACACAGCATGCTTGCATACCAACAAAAATAGTTATGAAAATTTGGCAGTTTTATATAGAATGGCAATCAAAATTATGAATTTCTCCGCCAATAGCCATTCGATTCCTTTGAAAAGGGCCTCAGATTAAAGATTGATTCTTCAGGCCCACCGGAAACTATTTTTTGCTTTGGATTTTCGGATCTGAACCATAAATAATAAGCATTCAAAAGAAATTTTCATCACCGTCCCTCTTTTTTGAGAGCAAACAATTAAACATTTTCTTCTGTCTATGTTCAAAATTTGATAAAGTTGTAAAATACTTCATATTTCTGTAATAAAAAAAACAATTTGTTTGAATTTTTGTTCAAATTGCACAAGAAAAAGACCACACAAGGCAAAATAATCACCAAATTTTAGTTTTAAATCGACCAAATGCCCGTTGCATATAACTTTTAGCGATTTTAAAAAGCCAAATATTGTTCGTTGCATAAAAATGCATCAATGCATATTTATCTCATAATTTTAATAATTGTCAATTTAAAGAAACAATTGATTTTCTGAAAATTTTCATACATTTGCCAGCTTTTTCCATAACTATTTTTTGGGGCCCCTTGCCAATACGTTGAAAGAGAGCGGAATAGCCTACCTTGTATATTTCAAAGTACTATGAGTCCACACTAGGCAACTTGAACTGCGATTTTTGTTATGAGACGAACTTTGTTGTCTGTTGTTGTTTTGGAAATCTGAGACGGTCTCAGTGTCTCCCGAAGAAAATGGGAGACGCTGAGACTGTCTCGAGACGAACCGTCTCCTAGTGTGGACTAGGCTTTACTTTTGTAATGAGGTATTATCCGGAAAAATGGTCCTCGAACAGAAACGTAGCGCTGTGGTTCCCTTGTTCCTAGCTGGCAAACGGCAGGACATAGTTCGTAAGCTGACCGATATAAGTGTGTGCAGAAGTTTTGTATACCGTACAGTTAAAAGATACCTGGAGACCGTGGAAGATACCTGGAAGTGCCAAAAAAACGGTATGGTGGGGGATGCCGACCTACTGTGGTGACACCTGCCATGGCGGAGATTGTCAAGAAGCGCCTTAAGAGAAATCCTCGTCGTAGGGCCACTCTATTGGCAGAGGATCTCAAGATATCGGATCGAAGTCTCCGTCGGATCCTGAAAAATCTGAAGTTTATCTTTCAAGCCCTACAAGATCCAAAAGGTTCAAGACCTTACGGTGAAGCAGAAACAAGAACGGGTAGAAAGAGCGAAGGCGCTGCTGAAGAGGGCCGCGGAAGGAAGGTTGAAGAATATCGTGTTTACCGACGAGAAACTCTTCACTGTACAGCAGTTCGTGAATGAGCAGAACGACGAGTTTGGTTGCCAGACAGATCACGAAGCCATGCCGACTTGCTGACGGCCACCCGACGACAGAACCAGCATCGGTGATGGTTTGGGCCGGAATCACCCGTGATGGCCGGACTCCGCTGGTTTTTGTCCCTGAAGGAGCGAAGATCAACCAAAATACATATCGGAACTAGTTCTACAGAATGTCATCGAACCGTGGGCACGTCGACATTTTGGGTCCAGGGATTAAATTTTCCAACAGGACTTGGCGCCGGCTCACAAAGCAAAGAAAACCCAACTTTGGATTGCGCAACATTTTCCAGGGTTCATTTCGAGCTCCGAGTGGCCGGCGAGTTCGCCAGACCTGAACCCTATGGACTTCGCTGTTTGAAGTATGTTGGATAGCGAAGTCTCCTCTAAGAAACATGAAGATGTGGAGGTTCTGAAGGATTTTTGTAAGCCTAAACAACTCAATTACAGTTTTGATGAAAAATATTTTTTTTTTAAATTTTTTTAAATTTTGATTTTTGATGAGCAATTTCAGGGTTTTGACAAAATTTGCCCGGATTTTTGGTAGTCAATTTAGAAATAAAATGCCAGGATTTTGCTAGATTTTTATATGAAATTGTCTGGATTTTATCGGCCCGGATACGTGCTGAAAAAACCTTAGTTTAGCCCTAGGAAAGATGAGTCACATCATCACGATTGCCATGTGACAAAACATGAAATGGCACATACACAACTTAATTTAGAGTAGCAGTAATAAAATCTTGAATTGAAAGTTCGAAAACCTACAACTTTTTTTATTTCAGTTGATAAAAATCAACAAGTCTTACAGAACTAGCTTTGGAATTTTAAAAATTTCCGTAATCGAGTGATGTAAAGGGTGACAATAAACTTCCCGTACTTTTTTTTAAATACTCACAACTTTCTTTTATAGTATCAAATCGAATCAACCTAGAATGTATTGATCGAATCAGTCAATACCTTCTTTGGGATCTTGGCTACCTGTTGAACCGAAAAAATAGCTCAAAATACTTTCCTTAGACCTCCAAACATGAGTATTCGACGATGCTCGCTACTCAAACTCTTAACAGGAGTTTCTTCACTAATGCCTCAATTTTGACAGCTTAGACACTTGCTCAAGGAGAGTCAGCAGAACAATTCTACAGCACAATAAAGTCGGATTGTTTCATGGCAAAGACCAAACTTGTGTTCCTGGAAGAACTCTTGTAACTTCTAACCACTGTATGTATGTATGTATGTAGTTAAACCCACCAGTGGCTGGTAGGTCTTTCGACCCGAGTCGGTACGGGAAGTCTCGATCGCACATCCAAATATTGTTCATGCTTAACTCATCAACAATAATTGCAGCACAACCAAGGGGTCCGTTACCACTGGTTTGGGACAGGTTTGACTCATCTCACTCCCTTCCAACTGTTCGAAACAAATAAAGCATTCTGAAAAATTTTTCAAGTATACTTTCCAAGATTCAACATTTGCCGAGATACTCCGGCTGGCTTAATTCCACAATCCATTGTATATCAGTTTTTTGGTCGTTTGATGACCTGTCCCATCCCCCCGCGAATCCCCAATAACAGAGTTAAGCAGTTATGAAAATATGAATACAATTTGAAAAAGAATTACACACCCTAAACATCTTACCATTTGAAAAGGATTCTGGAATTTCTTCAATTACACAGGAGAAACACCCTGCCTCATGGAACAGATGACAGAATTCCGGGAAGGTTGAAATTTTGCATGGTTTGGACGTTGTACATTAGGTTGAACCAGTTGATGCTTGATTTGAACTTTTCACTATCCACTGTATCACCAATTTTACACTTTTTCGGTATAAAATTTGGCAGGAGCAAAAATCTGCTACTCCACAACCGGTCAAAAAACCACTCAAGCTTTCACAGATAGACCCGACAAAAACAGGTTTAAAAGACCTAGCATATCTTTTGTTCCCCAACTAGTACCATGATTCTTATACTATCCGGTAACCGCTTTTTGTGAAAAACATTGAAAATTTCACCACTAAAACTGATTAGAAAAATAAAATTTTCACCAACTCTTGTAACTTCTAACCACTGTGTAGTTTGTAACCACTCAACACTGGATCCTCCGTGACTTACTGAAGCCGTGCACAACGGAACACTAAGGTTCAGATGGATTCAAACTCACAGGTCTCATAGCTAAAGGAACATCCCATCTTTAAGGAAAGACTTTCAGCTTAACAATGTGGTACCGAAGGTGACCTAAAAATTGCACTGATAGGGTCTAGGACGACATTTTCGGAAAAAGTGCCAACCAGCATCGTCGGGGAATTCGCAACTGACTGAAGGCATGTCTTAAGGTCGTGGGAGGCAAGCTCGACCCAACCTTAAATTTTGTTTTGTTTGATGTTGTTTTCAACGTTCAATAGAATGTTACTAGTTAGTTGTTCAGGTGGTTCGATTTTATTAATTAGTAAGCAGGATAACGGTTTTGAAGCATTTTTTTGAAAGTATGAAAATTTTATGGTCACCCTTAATTGTTTGACATTTTGTTTAACTAATTATCCCGAAGTTAGCATATTTATTTGCAAGATTTCGGTAAAAACCTCTAAGATAATTTAAAAAGTTATTATTAACGCGGTAATCGAAATCTTTGGATTTAGAGTTCAAAACTTAACGCCTTTTTGTAAGAAAATTTTAAATTGAAATTTTTTTGAAAGTATTCAGAGTTTCGCTTGAATTGAAACGAGTAAATTTATCTATTCATTCAAATTAATCAAACTTTTAATTACAGTTTTATATGTGAAAAATAACTATATTTCGGTTAAAATTACGTATAGTTTGTTTCGGATTTCAGCGAAACAGAATATTGAAATTTAATAATGAATTTCACGTCACTCAAACGCGAATAAACATATTAATTAATTGCCAGGTAAAGGGCCTTTTCATGGATTTTAGCTTTTGAATAAAATAAACTTTACTAAAGGACAAATAGCATAGTTTTTGTGAAATTACGACCATTATTTATTGTAACACTTTTTTGAAGGATTAAACCTCCTAATTTTATCAATGAAGAACCACTTAGAAGCTCCTAAATTCTTGAGTAAAAAGAATACAATAAAATACTTCTATCAATTTCTGCAAGTCTAAACAAGCATTAATAAGAACTAAAACAAGTTTCACGGACAGTAACCAATTAAAAAGCGCGATCTTTTACAATGAAGCTCATTTAAGATACAAAGAAACGCGCTGAAATAAATACTCTTACTTCGATTTCATCCACGCCAGCACAACATTGTTTGGTAGAGCGAGCTGAGAAGAACGGAAAGTATCCAGCAGCAGCAGCAGCAGCAGCAGCAGCAACAGCAGTTTGTTTAGAAACTGATTAGATTTCAGTGTTTAGTCTTGGCACATTCGAATTATCAACACCAGAAACAGTGGATGTCGAAAAGTGCGCGCATGGAAATAAGCAAGGTTTGAATTTCTAAAAAAACAGTTCAGTAGTTTTGTTTATATTGTTTCTACGAATAACCAAATCGATTAAGATAGTATCGCGGAACGATTTTGAGATTTGACCAGTTGTTGCCAACAATTCCGATTTAAAACGGTCCAAGAGTAAATCGCTTTTTACGCCTACGTCTACTTAAACTTTAAGTTGTTCAAGATTTTAATGTACTCTCTTTATGTGGAAGTACTCAGCTTTATACGTTCTACCACATGGTACTGGTTTTTCCGATTTTCCCTTTCAGACGTACAAGTGTTTTCCATAGCGTGTATTTTGTTTTGTTTTTATAGCTCAAACTTATAGGGTGTTTGTCCCAGACTGCGGCGAGCCGTTCGAAAAACTGTCCCGCTTGACAGGCTAGGAGGGAGCATAACCTGTTTACTACGGTTGGTTGAATCCTTACGATGACGATGAGCCACCATCTGTGGCTAACTTGGTTACAAAGGTGAACAAGCAGCGATCGTGATGGCCGAAGTTCATTTGCTCCGCGCTTTGGGAGTGGGGAGGGGAAGACGGTCAAAACGAACCAACCAAAGATGTTTTTACTCCTCAATTAACACGGAATGACCTTGGTTGAAGCTCTTTTTTTATTTCTAGCGAAGGCGTGTGTTGCGTTGGCGGTCAGTTAATGGCGCGCGCTTCGAGTTGATTCAAGAATTTTAATTTGTTTTCCATTCTGGTTGCGATCAAACAAGAAACACTTTTACTTGGCGTATATCCACTCTTCTAGTTATTACATGCATAGCTAGAGCCATCAACTAACATCAAACACCAGACAGATTATAGTGGTAGTAGATAGTTCGATCCAATTCAATCGAGGCGGCCATAATTTCGATTGGGGTTTACTTTCCGTGATTAATAGCAGTCACATTTTTCCATAAAACGTATATAGGAACAGACACCCATTCCGGCTGTTTACGTGGTGCTTTAATTTATACCTAATAATAATATGCATAACGACAACGGACTCGGCAGAACCGGCCGTTTATTCAGTCAGTCAGTCACTTTTTTTTGTGGAAATGTGTTGTCGAAGGCAGTAAAGCAAGCAACTGATAACGATCATTGATAACCCCGTCACAATAGAGTGACTCATTCTTCACAATTTACTCCTCTATTCGCAGTGCTGCAATTGAAGAATCGTCCGGTGGATGACGATAGATGGATGGATGACTGCGCGCATCGAACGTGTAAACAATTTTTAATTCACATTCCACGAACAATGCTTCAACGTTCCTCTGAATGTACCCATGTAGGTACATAGATATATTTACAGAAGCGAACTTGACAATCGTCCTTCTGGCTGGTCATTCCTTTTTGATTCCATCGAGACGCCTCACTCACTCACTTGTACGGGGCGCCGAAGTCATCAGGAAGGAAGGAAGGAAGGATTGCAATGGCCTAGTTTATGCGGCCTGCTGCCATAGAGTTGTTTTTGACATTTCTTACGCACACTTGCTGAGCGTGTACAGATGAGACGGGACAATTAACCTCCAAAACTCTCGGTACAAAAAACGGAGACGGTCGACAAACATGGTCGTTTTTCAGGTTGATTGTCCCAAAACTAAAAAGTGTTGGTGAAACAACCAGCATAATATCACCAACACTATCAGCGGCAAATAGGACTATTGTTCGTCATTGATGGAATCGGGCGTGGAGGAAATCGCTGAATGGGATCGGAAGTGCGGAAGTAAATATCCCCGATGACTCCGGTGAAGTTGGATTCCTGCTAGATTATGCAGAAGGGTGGCTCGTTATAAGAATTTCAAACATTCTTTATCTTGGTTGTGTTGTGATATGTCATAATAAAATACTTCACTTCGCAAGATAGTACATTTCCAAGTAATGCTCTAACTTTCAAATTCAAGCCACAGCACCAATCTATCCGTTTGGACTCATTTGTTTATTTCTAGGGGGACTCACACATGGCATGGAAACCTTGTTGCATGTCACCTTGGTTATGAATAAAAAATTATCACAACATAGAACATTATATGCTATCGAGGTCGACTCAAACCCTAACAATGCCTGACACAGATAACAGGAACGCCTTCACTTCGCCGAATAACCATGCAGGTAGTCATTTATTTGGGACGTTTGCTTTCGTTGAAGGCCTTCGAGTGAGAGGTGTGAAAATGTTGATTAACTCAACTGAAAAAAAAAACCGAAATTGTAATGATTCAGCATTGATAGGATACCTACCATCTATGAATCTAACTTCACACTTGCTCCAATTGAAATTATTTGAAATGATTTTTCTTATCAATCGATAAGACCAACATTCTATTTATTTGATAACAACATCATGCTTGGACTTTTTCGCTTATCGTGCGTGAGTGCTACTCGAGTAGGTATTAATATTCCCAGCAGGAACGATCAAGTGAATCACCCTTGCTGAAAAAAAACATGTCTGTCGTTTACAACAGTAGCTGGATGTGTGATAACACGTACATATTCCTCACTATTCACTTGTTTTAAATTAGCCTGATTTACAAATTGAATTTAAACTTTTCTTCATTGGGATGTAAACATTCTTCGAGTATCATGTTGTTACATCTATTTTGTCCATCATAGTTAGGAACTCTTTTCTCGCCATTCTCCTAAAGTGTGTTGAAGTAACACTACTAAACGTTTACAAAGAATGAATGACTGCTGTCTTAAGTTTGTTCACTATTGACATTCCACAAACTACCATCTTTGGTCCCCTCACATTTATTTCTACGTCAAAAACGACACGTGCAACGTGCAAACATACCCTAGAGAACCCTCGATGACCAACAGGGCTTACGACGGGCTGAATTAAAAATATTTCCGTACATTTTTTTCCGAGATTTTCATCCTTTAGGATGATTCATCCCTTTTCCCGTACATATACTATCAGTAAATATGCTCAGCTTTTCGCTACTTGAATCTGCGTGACCCAGATAAGCGCCACCACATGCCTAGGTACTTCAAAATAAAGGTAAGTGTTTGTTTTTGAACTGCTTAACTTTGACTCATCGAATATTCCGAAGCACTCTGATGTTGGTTTATGGTTAGACATAACGCATAGTTTAAAGGGTCCTACGCCGTTTGGCCTAAAGTCATTTGGCATAAAGCTGTTTGGCATAACGCCGTTTGGCATAAAGTCATTTGGCATAATGGTCATTGGCATAATGGCCGTTTGGCATAATGCTCATTTGGCATATTGGCCGTTTGGCATAATGGCCGTTTGGCATAAAAATATAAAAACTCTGTACTCGGCTTTATGCCAAACGACTTTTATGCCAAACGGCGTTATGCCAAACGGATTTATGCCAAATGACTTTATGCCAATCGGTATACAATCGTTTAAAGCACCTTTAATATATTTTTAAACAATTTTTGCAATGAGCAATAATTCACATTTATCGATACTCCCTTTTCATAGTGAACGGGTAGGTTAGTATGCATTTGAAAAAAAAAAATCATTTTAACGAAAAACATATAATTTTGTTAAAGAACCGTTTCCCCTGCGACATAAAAAACAAAAAAGAATGAATCGAAAGAATAACTTTACTAGAAGTAGGTACTTCACTTTAATATTTCTTTTCTAGTCAACAGTTTCTATAACAAAAATCTCGGGTGCAATTTGAAAATATTTGGCCCAACATCCTCTTTCTTTAAAAATAATTGTCAAAAACTGTGTGTATTAAATTTTCAAAATCTATTGAATAAAATTGCCAATTAAGTCCAATTTGCTCATTAGTTTTTATTTTTGTTGTACTGTGGGAGAGACAACTTTGACAGATGGCTTTTGAACATTTTTTGTAGTCATTTGTAATAAAAAATGACTTTATTTTATGTCGGAGGCATTTTCTAGCTCTATGCTTTGTCTTTAAAATGCAATAAACCAATTATTTGTATGAATTGTTGCTGCATTATGTATGCATATTTTTTTTGGTTTTTATTTTCAATACAAGCAAAAAATGACCTTAACACATTGCGGACCGACGAGATTTCTCGTTTTTTCACATGCTGCAAATGTGTTATTCTTAAAAGCAAACACCAATGTTATAAATTTAATAATGAATCTCTATTCTACAAAATTGATCATAACATTTCCGGTAACTCAAAAAATATATATTATTCAATTTCGTGCAGCGAACTTTGAGATATAGAATGCCACACTTCGGTGTTTCTCGGCAAATATTTCTTCGCGGGCTTCAATGTGTTAACAGAATAGTGTCCTAAAGTCATTTTGAATTCACATTACATGCTTTCTAAACTGTAAGTTTCATCCAGATAGGTTAAGACTTGAGATAAATTATTCAAATTTAAATAGATATAAGAGTGTAAGATTTACAAGCTAGAACTCGAAAGGCTGAGTCTGTGTTTTCAAAGTCCTCCTTTTTTAAAATTTAGACATAAATTATGCTATTAAATGGTTAATATCTATATATGTCTCATTTGAAATCGAATATTCCTTAAAATATATAAATAGTTACGCTTTTTTTTCTTGGAACAATAACAAGTCAAGGAAAAGACAAAGGTTTAACATACCTACTAACATTACAAAAAAACCAGACCATAGTTGGTACCATCAACAGAATTGACCCTTTCCGATGACCCAGTTTCTTCAATACAACAAGTAACATTTGTTGACATGCATTTCACACATTCCCGGCGACGATCGGCAGCTTTAGTTTATTGAAGAAGACCAGAGAGGGCGCATCAAATGACCGCTCTTTGGTAAGGTATCTATTTTCGGCACTTGCGGAAAACAAGAAACATGTTGGTTGAATCCGAACTGGCGAATGTAAACAGGAATAATAGGTGAGGTACATTCATGTTCGCTTTACATTTCAAACAAAAAACCGCTGCGATGGATCAGATTTCGCTACATGCTTCATAACTCAAACCGTTTACAGCTGATTTAATGTTTCAGGAAAGTCACCTATCAAAATTGTTTCGTCAAAAAGTGTACCTATTTTAAAAATCATATCAGTTGTATGTGAACAATTCAATCATTCTGGTTTTGTAATACTGATAGTAGATAGTAACTTTTTAACTGCCATATGTTAGCATCATGTTTGAACAATTTCATCATAGATAGAAATGTCAATTAGAACAAACTTATTGTTTATTATGAATGTATGTTGAACAACTGTAGTAGGAACTTCTGGGAATTTAACGTACAGCGATGATTTGCAATGATTTCCGTATTTTTATTTGCCTATGGGCGTTCCGCAAATGCGTGTACTCATCCCCATAAGTATAGGATGAGATCATCGCCCACCGCCTCGTATCAAGTATCGGATCACATCAAAAGAACAAAACGAATCATCAATTTCCGCTTGATATTCTCTTAAGGAATGTAACACGATATTATTGGCGTTTGACGCGGGTACTATGCTTCACCACACATCTCCCTTTGCAGGACTCCACCACGTGATCTCTCAGTATCAATCATATACGAGCTACGTTCGTGTTGTTTTGTTTGTGCAAAAAAAGATTCCCTCACCCCATATACGAAATCAACTCCACCGATGTCCTTGAGATGTTCAATGTTCAATCAAAAGGCTACAATTTGGTTTTCTGAACTTGAAATTGTTAACATATTCAGTAGATTTTAAATAGATAAAATGTATGACTCACCGAGCACAACAGGTTGAAAATGAAGAGCACATATTTGATTGTCGAATGTCCACAGTTGAGACCCATTTTCGGAACTTTTATTTCCTCTCTGTCACTGACGGCGCAAAAAAAACAAACTCGCACTCAAATGCTACTCCTTTTCGTATGGTCTACGAATCGTAACTCCCTGAATTCGGAATTGCGCGTTTTGCGTATGAGAAACAAGAAACGAGAAAAAAAAGGGAAAATGAAAACCAATGTATACAGAAAATATTTTTAGCAATCTCGAGGGTGTTTTAATAGCTTTTTCCCGCACTCATGTGTAGAAAAAAAGCGTACTTATTGGCTCAAATGGGGTAGATATACTAGCAACGCACTTTTATTCTTCTCAGTAACTTTCGCGGCACCTCGCTCGGAAAAACAACCGAAACACTTTAAATCACAAACGAGACTGACAGTGCGAATGCAACGGCCCGGCAAAGTGTTTGTCCTCCGCTCAGTGATGCCACATTTCTATCGGTATTTTGAAACGAAAAAAAATCTTTTATCGGTATGTAAATCCTTAAAATCGGTATGAAAATCGGTATTTGAGGTGGATATTCAAAAACGCTTACATTTTCAACTTCCTAACGTATTTTTCTGTAAATAGAAGCTTGCAATAAACAGCAAGTCTAAGAATTCTTAAGAATGTTCATTTTTAGTTCAATACTAGCTGACTAAATGTGTTTAAGCTTATATTATTGCATTTTCTCCGTAACTTGGTTCTAGGTAACACTAGTTTACACAAAATGAAATTTGAAATTCTAACAGAACTTTATGTTGACTTGTACATTTTTTTAAATTTTAAAACTATCTGCTTTTGCTGACGAAAGCAAAAATCACAAATGAAAGTTCAGCAGAAAATCCGAAATAAGTGTTTCTTTCCAGTAGGGGAGATGAGGGCATAATGGGCACCTTAAGGAAAATGCTTATTTAACCATAGAGAACAGCTGTAATATGTGAATTACATCATTGTTTCGTGTTCCGACACTCAAATAGTCTATTGTCTTATTGGATGAAACTTGAAAAAGTAGATAAAAACGTTTAAAAATGCATTTTAAAAAATTTTGCCGAAAGCTGAAAACCACACAGAAAGAAAAATGTAAATTTACATTGCACATTTCGCATCGTCACCGACAGAATATGAAAAAGACTATAGCATCTTGACGACTGCGAAGAAATTCTCTTGCAATTTCATGTAAATCTCAGCTTTGGCAACGTTCGTCCGTTCTTTTTTGTATATGTTCGTGTGCTGTTTGCTTCTGTTCGAATTGGAGGTGATGCGTACAAGATTTTCAGCTAGCAACGTTCTTGAAAAACGTTATAATTCCATTTAAGAAGGTATGTGTGTGGAAATGGGGATGTTACAACAACTTTTATTAATTGTAAATTTGTTATGTTGCAGAAAATCACTACAATGGATTCAATTTTCTCCGGCACCTGTCGTCGTTTCCGTCGCTGGGGGAATTGAAAAGTACCGACAGGCGTTTGTGTCAAGTCGAAATGATCATTGAAGTGTATGCCAACAAACTGAATAAAGGTTCTTTATTAATGATTATCGCTGATTTATTTATTAATTTCAAACACTCCTTTAAAAAAACATCAATAAAACAAGGTTTAGCATGTAAATCTACAGTAAATAATCAATATCAATGGGACTGGGAATTTACATGTAACGAACAGTATTGGCACATGTAATAACGCGATTCCCTTCTACCCATGCAGTTGCATGTAATTCTACGTGGATTTTTCTAACTGTGCAGTCACTGTAGAGGCATAATGAGAAACCCCCCGAGGCAGTATGAGCACCATTAATGAAGGCATAATGAGCATTTTCTGCCGGGGAATCTAGCAGCGAATTCGACTCGATGAAGTCAATTGAGTAATAGAGCTACAGCTCAATTTGTATCGTCTGACGATTTGGCCTATTGGTTAGATGTCGGAGAGATAATCAGTAGGCTCGAGTTCGATTCCCGGTGGAGGTAATTTTTTTTTTCTTCATTTATCATTTATGATCATGATTGCACTAAACGGTGAGGCGTAGATTCATCAAACAAAGCAAAAACAAAATAATCTAGGTCTGTTTGTAGAATTCAAAGAATTAACACATGCTCATACATTATGTTTCTGGTGTTTTGTTTGACGGATGATGCTTTGATGCTATTAGCCGTATAATGTAACAATAAAAAAAATCAATCATGAATGGTATGTGCAAAAAAAAATCCCCTCGAACAGGAATCGAACTCGAGTCTACTGATTACCTCTCCGACATCTAACCAATAGGCCAAATCGTCAGACGATACTAGTTGAGCTGTAGCTCTATTATTCAGTTGACTTCATCGAGTCGAATTCGCTGCTAGATTCTCCGGCAGAAAATGCTCAATATGCCTTCATTGAAAGTGCTCTGTTCGCCTCTAGTAAACAAATTAAAGTAAAAACGCGTTTTACAATTGATTAAAGTGAAAAATCAAAAATTTTATGATGCTGAAAATTTAGAAACAATGTGTAGATCATGTTGCAGTGCATACATTTCAGATCAAGATGATTTAAAGGTCATAAAAGCTTATTTGGTGGTGCTCAAAAATTATAATATTTTCGTCACTTGAGAACCTAGCTGGTTATTATTTAATATTTCTGTAAATATGAAAAGGATATTTCTTTTTTGGTGAAAAGTTAATACTATAGGTAGTACGAAACAAGTCCTCATGAAAATTTGTTTAAGAAAATACGTACTTATGTAGAAAAATGGACTTCTCATTATGCCTCGGGTGCTCGTTATGCCCTCATCTCCCCTACTCATAACTGAATGGAAATTTATTTTAAGAGTTACCGTTTGATAAGAAAAATAGGGGCATGGAAAGCACCTTCAGGTTATACGTTTGTTAGGCATATAAATCAAGTAAAAACTTGAGACTTTGATGTTTGGCTAAAGTGGGGTGTAAATTTGATAAGGCTATAATAGAACTAGGTCAACCTAAAGGAAATTTTAATTTAATAAGCACTTACAAATCCAATGGCTTTTTTACGTTCGAGGTAAATATGGGCCCAAGTTGATGTTCTTCGTTTTATTGATGGATTTTCGCCAATCTGGCCAATTCAGCTTATAGTATTAGATATGAGTTCTAGCGATTGGAAAAAGAAATGATTGCAGAAAGTTGAGAGAGCTTTTGGTTAATTTTTTTTTTTATAGCCAATAAAAAATTTATTTTATTTTTATGAAAAACCACGCATTAGTCATATGAAAATCCAAGAATTTTATGCGAAAATAAATAAGAGATATGCTCTAAAAGAAGGTGTTCTTCCAAAAAAGATTAAAAACTGAAACCCATTTTGCCTGGCATGGTCTTTAATTCTGCGATCTCTGCAGTTTAGGTACTTATGATATAATTTATTTGGCTAACAAGATGCAGAAGGATTGAATATTATACCGATGATATTACATACCGTGTATCACTTCAAATCTCGACATACCCCATCTGGCGACGAGTTGAACAAGGATTATGGTTATATTCAAACGGTGTATGTATTTCCTTGAAAAGTTAGCATCTCACGAGACAAGAGCTTTAATGCAATCGTCAATTGAGATCGACCTTAAGGAACTTCTATTGGCAGTCGCAGAAGGTCAAATATCAGCCTTGAGCTTAGTCCATTGGCTTTGAGGTTGAGTACCATAATAGTGCATCATTTGACAGAACAAAGGAACATAACAGCGCGATCAACTGAACAAATTATAAGAGTGAGCCGTGGAAATCTTTGCAGAATACTTAAAAAGTTGTACAGATCAAAGTTACGCCACGCCAGCTATCGAACTTTGTCTTCTTTCTACGGGACCTTTACGAGGATAGCTTGAATGAAGTGGAATGAATTTTTAGTTGAAATCTTAAAAATCGGTATGAAATCGGTATGTTTTGTCAAAAATCTGTAATCGGTATATACCGATTCTTGGTCAAAATTTTGCTCAAAAATCGGTATAAATACCGGAAAATCGGTATGTGTGGCATCGCTGCCTCCGCTGCTCGCTCGCTTGTTGATGTTCGTGTCCGCCGTTCGGGCACCAAACCACACACCACCAGCAAGGATGAGTAGGTACACAAACCCAAACAAAGGCTTTCACACGAAACGAGGTGGGATTGGTGAGTTTCCGTCGTAAAAGCCGGAAAAGCCGGCATGGTGAAAACAAACACATCGACGTCTCAGACGCGCGCTGCGTCTGATGCATCAGAAAATGTGATATTCTTCTCATTCAGTTAATTCCATGCAAAGCAATTATTAATCGCCATCAATCTAAAGATTATACAGTGAGGGGCAAAATAAGTGTCCAAATTTTTTTTATCATTTCTTTTACTTTTCTGGTTAAAATTCACCGAAAACACATCGTAATCATTTTTAAAATATTTTTTATTATGTTCTTTTCAATTTTTGTTTATGTTGCGCTGGTAAAAAAAGAAAGTTTTTCTGATAAAAACAAAAACAATTAATATTCCAAAAAAAAAAATGGGCAAAATAAAGTGTCCAACTCTAAAATCAATATAATTTCGATAAGTTTCCACTGCGAGGTCCCTAGAATGTGTTTGTTTTATGTATTTTGACGTTTCATAACAACTGGCTTGGCTCTGGAGTATTCAAACAGGTGTCTACATTCGGATAAGTTGTAAAATATGGAGAACGCATAAATTTCTGGTTCCATTCCGTTGTCCATCCGGAAACTGGTTGTTCGTGATGTGAATAACGGTCAAACGCACCGGGAAGTGGCCAAGCACTACGAAATCAGCAAGACAGCGGTATAAAAAATCATGAAGAAGATGAAAACGTTCGGATCGGAGATGGATCGCCCAGGAAGAGGACTGAAGCCCAAGACAGATGCCAGAACGGACAAGAAAATCATTTTTGAAGTGAAGAAAAACGCAATAATAACGATCCGGCAGATACAGGAAGAGCTCCAATTTTCGGTATTGCGTTGTACTGTCCGTCGCCGCAGAGGCTGGGTGATTCGGCCGAAAGTCATGAGGCCTAAAGCCATTCGGCCGAAGGTCGTGCGGCCGATGGACATTAGGCTGAATGGGCTATCTGGCCGAATAGACCACTAGGCTGAATGGGTTATTCGGCCGACGGTTGTCCAGCCGAAGGCTGTTAGGCCGAAAGGGCGCAAGGCCGAAAGGATGATCGGCCGAATGTTTACTAAGCCAAATAGTCACTAGGCCGAATGGTCATAAGGCCTAATGGCTGTTAGGCCGAATGGTCATAAGGCCGAATGCTCATTAGGCCGAACGGTCATTTGGCCGAATGGTTATTAGGCCGAATGGTCATTTGGCCGAATGGTCATTAGGCCTAATAGTCATTTGGCCGAATGGTCATTAGATCGAATGGTGGCAAGGCCGAAAGGTCTCAAGGCCGAATGTTCGTAAGTCCCAATGGGTGTTAGGCCGAAATGTCGTTAGGCCGAAAGGTCATTAGGCCGAATGGTCGTTATGCCAAATGGTCGTTAGGCCGAACACACAAAACTTTCGGGGCTCCACTTAGCAAAATTTCGCTGTTACTTACCGTTAGCAAAAATATTTTTTTACCGTCGAGTTAGCAAAAAGCTAAATTTACTTGATTTTAGTAATTTTAAAGTTTATCTTGCTCGATTTTAGTTAAACGAAAGTATTTTAGCCGCTTTGTGCACAGACAGCAGCCGCCGCGTGTTGGGAGGAAAAAAACAAACTGACACGATTGAGCGCGGTTCCGAAAGTTTGATTCTGGTGCTCCTAAAGGTGGCTAAGTCAACTACGATATACTAGCCTAATCGACGCCGGAAGCGTACAGGTAGGATCAATTATAAATTATAAAGATTTTCCAACTTTTTAATTGTTTATTATTTTTCTACCAGGTTACAACTTCAAAAAGAAATCCTCAACAGTCTGGAAATGAAAAGGGCCGAGACTGAAAATTCAACGAGCTCCATCCGACACACAACTTAGTGCATTCGTTGGTAAGAATGGCATTGCAATCCGCTCGCCGGAAGGTGCGTCCCCGGGATCGGAACTTCTGTTCTACAAAGTGTCAAAATTTTTAAGAAAAATGTGAAAAATAAATTAAAAGTGAATGAAATTTAAGTATTGTATTTAAGAATCAAACATTCCCCCTAAATCACCACAGAAAAACCATAAATTTTAAAATTTCAGGTCCGGGCGATCTTTTTCTCCGGTTTTTGCTAAAAAAGTGAGCAAAAATAGCGGCGGCTAAATTTTTCGCTCGTTTGCTAAAATTTTAGTTCGAAAAAATTGCTAAATTGATTGCTAAGATTTTAGCTGGTCAAATTTGAGCAAAATTTTGCTAATTTCCGGCCTCGAAAGTTTTGTGTGAATGATCATAAGGCTGAATGATCTTCATGAATGGTTGCTAGGTCAATAAGAAACCTTTTTCACTTGTCTGCATGCTAGGCCGAATGGTCATGAGGCCAGATGATCGTTAGGCTGACTGGCTGTTAGGCCGAATGGACGGTAGGCCGAATGTTCATAAGGCCGAATGGTTACTAGGCCGAATGGTCGTAAAGCCGAAAGGTGTTACCAAATGGTCGAATCCAGTCGTACACCCATTCGGCCTGATGATTTTTCGGCCTAACGCAAATGGTCGCCTAACATGCAAAAAAGCGATAAAATGTCAAGCATAAATTTGGCCCAACGACCATTCAGCCGAACAACCATTCGGCCTAGTGGCCATTCGGCCTAACGACCTTCTTACATCCATTCGGCCTTACGACCATTCAGCATTATGACCATTCGGCCTAGTGACCATTCGGCCTAACGACGATTCGGCCAAGCATCCATTCGCTTTTACGACCATTCGGCCAAACGATCTTTCGGCCTAGCATCCATTCGGCTTAACGACCTTTCGGCCTTACGACCATTTGGCCTAATGACCATTCAGCCTAATGACCATTCGGCCTAATGACCACTCGGCCTATCGTCCATTCGGCCTTATAACCATTCGGCCTATCGCCCATTCGGCCTATCGCCCATTCGGCCTATCGTCCATTCGGCCTAATGACCATTCGGCCAAATAACCATTCGGCCAAATAACCATTCGGCCAAATGACCGTTCGGCCTAATGAGCATTCGGCATTTTTTTTTGCTGGAAATCGAGGCAAAAATTTACAGTGTAGGTCAGTAGGTCATAAAAGTTTATTTCGAGAAAACCCGCTTTAAAGTTGCTGTGTTAGGCCATTTTCCATATATTTTTCAAAAATTTGTATTTTGCTCTCGAATGTAAAAGTATGCTATTGAATTCGGAAAATCTGAAAAAATCACCAAATATAGTTTGAAAAATAAAGAATCGTTTGGCATCATTAACTCAAAATCGGCCATTTTGTCACTTATACCCCTTTGGCCCCAGGGCCTCATATATATATATATATATATATATATATATATATATATATATATATATATATATATATATATATATATATATATATATATATATATATATATATATATATATATATATATATATATATATATATATATATATATATATATATATATATATATATAAATATATATATATATATATATATATATATATATATATATATATATATATATATATATATATATATATATATATATATATATATATATATATATATATATATATATATATATATATATATATATATATATATATATATATATATATATATATATATATATATATATATATATATATATATATATATATATATATTTATATTATATACATACTGTGGTAAGTTCTAAAAGCTTCAAAAGAATTTCGAGAAAAATTAAGTTTGTGGTTACTTAAAGGGGTAGGTTAATGAAATCAGTCAAAACAAAAATTTATTTATGCGAAATTGCGAAATATCTTAAACAATGCATAAAACATCAGGATCTGGTTTTATTTAAAAAAAATCTAATGTTTCTGATTCTAGCTCTACTCGAAAATTGGTTCGCAAAACGCAAACTTTACTTGTCTATGAAGGTGGAAGAACGGGTCAAAATTAATTTTGGTAGAAAATGTTACATACACGTAGAGAAAACTAGGCTTCTGAAACAAAAAAAAACTGATTTTGATTCAAAACATTGATTCAAAAAAATTATGTTTGAAAGAAATTATTAATTCTTTGAACCAAATATTCTTGGACTTGGACTTTGATTTTAAACAAATTCTCTAATTCTAAATAAATGGTTCAATTGCATATTTCTTTTGAAACAAAGTAAACTTTTTTGGAAAAAAAAGAATTTTAAAAAAATTAAGATTCCTTTAAATAAAAGCTTCAGCCTTTGATTCAAAAGATATTTTGATTTGACTTGCAAGAAGAATAGAAAACCGAAAAATCGGAACAAGTTTGGTTGGTTGTGTGAAAATGTGGATCAGAGTTAGCTAAATTAGGAGGATTCAGGATGAAGTTATTGCATTTTTGAAGTAACCAGTAAATGTCCAAAGGAGTAATAGTTTAACATATTGTATTTATACCACCATTATAGTATACCGTCTCAGCGTATCCGGCCAGCCTTCACCACCTTCGGGATACTGGGTTCGTCGTAGAGTCGCGCGAGCTCGTGGTTCATCTTTCGCATCCACACTCCTGTACGCCGCCAAAGATGGTTCTTAACACTCGTCGCTCGAATACTCCGAGTGTACGCAGGTCCTCCTCGAGCAATATCCATGTCTCATGCCCGTAGAGAACAACCGGTCTAATGAGCGTCATATACAGGTTACACTTCGTGAGAGGGCTAAGTCTTCTCGAGCGCAGTTGCTTGTGGAGTCCATAGTAGGAACGACTTCCGCTGATAATTCGCCTCCGGATCTCACGGCTGGTGTCGTTGTCTGCGGTCACCAGTGAGCCGAGATAGACAAAGTCTTCGACTGTCTCCAGCTCGTCGCCGTCGATCGTGACCTTGTTATTACTAGACCAGCGGGTTCGGTCGGTCTCGGATACTACAATTTTTCAAGACCTGGGCCGACGGATGGTTATTTTTTCAAGTCCCTGGATGCCTCAACCCAGGTGAAAGCTGCACAAGATGACACCACTCCAAATGCAGCGGTCAGGTCGACGAAAATGAGAACCGTAAGATTCGATTTTAGTGAACCGGTTTGTGACTCAGTGTTTCATTTGTTTGTAAAAAAAATAAATTTAAGATTTAAAATTCTTTCGTTTTATGATATAAAATTCCTAATAGGAATTTCAAAACAAAATATTTCTTGAAAATATGTTTCCCAAATGAAATAAATGCTTTTAAATCTAAATCTGAGTTACATTGTGGTGAAAGAAAATTAAATTTCGATCAAATGAAACTGTTTTTTTGAATCAAAGAATTAATATTTTGAATCAAAGATTTTTCAAAAGAGAAATTCTTTGAAACAAACAAAAACAAAGGAAATTTTCCTTTGTTTTTAGTACATAACTCCGATTTCCTTTCATTCTTGAATGACACAATATGTCGATTTAAGCAAACAAAAAAAAAAATAGCAAACGATCATTGGAACCATGCTTAAATCGAACACATGAGAATAAAAGTTAACATTAATTTAAAAAAAATCCTAATTGTTGGCAGTTTTTTCAGGTATTAGTGGCAAAATTTGCCTATTTTACTTTACATGGGACAAGCTTCATAATTGGTATTGTTTTTTTTTCCTGAAAATTAACAAATAATTTAGCATTTTGAAATGAAATAAACGTTTTGATAAACTCACCGTTTAAAACTTCGAAACTTTTGAATACAACAACCGGTAAATTTCTCGGTAGATTTCTTTCGGCTTATGCCACGAAGAGCTATCAATCCAACTCGGTTTTTCTGTGGTCATTCTAACGCGTGAGGCGTTACGACTACGAGTCCGAAATTTCAGGATAGCTGAGACTTATTGATGTACTTCAACAAGGCTGGAACTTTATTTTGCAAGTAAAAGATTCGCTGGCATTCTTTCCTTGTCACGGTCTTGATCCGGTGGAAACCCGTTTTTATGAGAATCTATCCGGCCTTCGTTTTTTAAAGGGAAACCTTCAATAATCCTCAGCAGAATAATTTTTTGCTTTTTAGGCACTTGAAATGAACTCAGCAGACGGGATAGAAAGTTTCCGCGAATCTGCAAACGCTTCCGTTGAATTTGAATAGTTATTGGATTAGCTAAAAATTGGAATACGACTAATTATTATTTATATTTAATGGGGTGATAAAATTGAGGTGCTACTATTAAATGAGATGCATAACGTGGTTTGGCTTCTGAGTTGTGTTAAATTTTGTTAGAAGTTTTGAATAGTGTATTTTAAGTTGAAAATCAACTGCATAAATTGAGATTCGAGAGACATATCCACTAAGCACCTCTAACAGAATATTAAATGACATATAAGGTACACCGGGGCAAGTGCAAACGGTTTTCACCATAGTTCAACTTTCACATGTCCTAGAAAAATATGTAAATCTTTAAAAATTATCAATTATCGTTCGTTGCATCATTAAAATGGTTCTCAACAAATTCCCGTAGAAAGTGAAAATTTAAAAAATGTTGGTAAAAGTAACGGCACTTTTGTGAAAAAATTTCTAAGTTTGCACTTGCCCCGTTTATGGGGGCAAGTGCAAAAGCAATGCTTTTTCCAAACTTATTCAAAGATGCGTCAGTGTATCGTTACTAAAACGAATTTAATACATGTTCCGGTATGTTTTATCAACTTTTTTTTTATGTATTTGCTGTTTTTCTGCTATATTAATGGAACTTCAGTTTTGCTGACTGTTGTTTGAAGCAAAAGACCTTCATTTGCCAAGGCATTACGGAATTTTGAATATCCGCCTCAGATACAACACTTTGGATACCCTTTCTGATCACTCTAATATAATGCTGAACCATTTTTGAGATGATTTTTTTTAATGTCTGATGTTACATGGCTTAAAGGTGCGTTTGCACTTACCCCCGCAGTGTGGGTTGACAGGAGTGAATATTATTTTCACAATTTTTAGGGTCTACTGAAAATTTATCATAAATTTTCTGCTTTCACCTGAATATCAGTCCCAAACACTCACCTTTCGACGAAAAATCGTATTTGAATGCCCTTTTTTGTAGCCAAAAAAAGCAAAACAAAAACACACTTTTCATGTCTAGTACGTACTTGAATTCGTGTGTAATCAAACAGTGCCGTGTTTTTAGTGAATAATTGAAAGAAAGTTTAGTTTATATCTATGTCAGATTGATGGTTTGGACAACAACAACAACTTCTAGAAGAAGAAATATTTTTTAATTTTTTTGTAACAGAGAAAAGTTAATCGTTTGCACTTGCCCCGGTGTACCTTATACATTTATATAACAATGATTCAGCTTTCAGAAAGCAAATCTGATCGAAATTTGTGAAAGTCTTTTTATATTTGAAAGTTTTTTTATATTACCGTTTTAATTACCTATATTCTCAAGTGGACAGCTTCAATTATGAATCATGCTATTTGGATCCGTAACTATCTGCAATAAACTTATCTTATCATGCCCAGCTTACGATTGGACACAATTTCATCTTGTGAACACACGATCACAGCTTGATAAAGGAAATTAAACCGTTTATTCACAATCGACTTGGAACTCCCCCAATCCAGATTAGGACAATCATCGCTTAGGTAGCTTTCGGATGAGTAATTGCGCTAATTTGATTTATCAGATGTTTCGTTTTATTTTTATATAAAAAAAAAGGTTCTAATACGTAACTACTAAGTGTCCATTCGAATACGATTGAAGAGCGTAATATTTATATGCGTAAACCGGGCGAATGCGAAACGCTTTTCGTATCGAACTGATTTGTTTTATTTCATTTTTAGCGCTCTTTCCATACGTCACATTTTGGCAGAACTGGTTCAGTAGTAGATAAGTTTAGAGGAAGAGATAACGGCTAAATCGATGAACCTTATGTATCTAGTTAAGTACTAACCGTGGCATTGTGATAAGTACACGTTTTTATCATTATATTCCTTTTTGCTCACTAAATGTATATGATAAATTCCTATGTTTTTTTCTTCTTTTAACGATAAATGGACGAGATGGCTATTTGTCACATCATGCACTGCGATGCAACAATCCAAAACTTAGCCTAAGAAGTCGAAATTAGAGGTCGAAGATCAATAAACGGTCTGAATGCTGCTGGCTACGCGTTCAAACTGAATTTAGCCAACGCACGGCGTCATTTCAATGCAAAATAAAAGCAAAAATAAAATCCTATAGGCACTCAGGCCTAGAAAATGCTATCTCCAAAAATGGAGCCCCCCTTTGGCTATTTGATGATGGGCGGCTCGATTCTCGGAACGACCGGCTTCTGGGCGATTGGAGGCTTTGTACTGATGCTGGGTCCGGCGACCCCACTCGAGTGTGGGCCCATCATCGAGGGGGTCAGCGGGGTCGGATGGCTGATGGTGCTGGGCGTGGGAGCCGCCAGGGGCATCGTTTCGCGCAGTGGTCGCTTCATGCGCATCGATTGGTTGGCCCCATTTGCCCCATTGGGGAGAGTCATTTTCGTCTTCTTCAGCAACATCACCAGCTGAATCACGCAAAATATGCCAAGACTCTGCAACGGAAAGATAAGATAACAGGTTAGAATCAGTTAGTACGTTATGGAACGAACATGTGTAAAACATAAGAAAACAAAACTGGGTGCAACTACAAAGGAGTTGTTTTTGATAAAGTAATCTATGCTTACATCCAAAATATAAAATATTTTGAAGATGAACGGTACAATTTCTTTGAGAAATATCAAAAGCAACAGGGTCAGGATTTATGTATGCAGAATCTGAATTTCAGACTACAAGATTTTAAAAAATTTCAAATTTCAGGATTCAAGTATCGGATTTAATTTGTAAAGTTAGATTTAAGATTTCAGCTTCCGGATACAGACTCAGATTTCAGATTCAGATTTCAGATTCAGATTTCAGATTCAGATTTCAGATTCAGATTCAGATTTCAGATTCATATTTCAGATTCAGATTTCAGATTCAGATTTCAGATTCAGATTTCAGATTCAGATTTCAGATTCAGATTTCAGATTCAGATTTCAGATTCAGATTTCAGATTCAGATTTCAGATTCAGATTTCAGATTCAGATTTCAGATTCAGATTTCAGATTCAGATTTCAGATTCAGATTTCAGATTCAGATTTCAGATTCAGATTTCAGATTCAGATTTCAGATTCAGATTTCAGATTCAGATTTCAGATTCAGATTTCAGATTCAGATTTCAGATTCAGATTTCAGATTCAGATTTCAGATTCAGATTTCAGATTCAGATTTCAGATTCAGATTTCAGATTCAGATTTCAGATTCAGATTTCAGATTCAGATTTCAGATTCAGATTTCAGATTCAGATTTCAGATTCAGATTTCAGATTCAGATTTCAGATTCAGATTTCAGATTCAGATTTCAGATTCAGATTTCAGATTCAGATTTCAGATTCAGATTTCAGATTCAGATTTCAGATTCAGATTTCAGATTCAGATTTCAGATTCAGATTTCAGATTCAGATTTCAGATTCAGATTTCAGATTCAGATTTCAGATTCAGATTGCAGATTCAGATTTCAGATTCAGATTTCAGATTCAGATTTCAGATTCAGATTTCAGATTCAGATTTCAGATTCAGATTTCAGATTCAGATTTCAGATTCAGATTTCAGATTCAGATTTCAGATTCAGATTTCAGATTCAGATTTCAGATTCAGATTTCAGATTCAGATTTCAGATTCAGATTTCAGATTCAGATTTCAGATTCAGATTTCAGATTCAGATTTCAGATTCAGATTTCAGATTCAGATTTCAGATTCAGATTTCAGATTCAGATTTCAGATTCAGATTTCAGATTCAGATTTCAGATTCAGATTTCAGATTCAGATTTCAGATTCAGATTTCAGATTCAGATTTCAGATTCAGATTTCAGATTCAGATTTCAGATTCAGATTTCAGATTCAGATTTCAGATTCAGATTTCAGATTCAGATTTCAGATTCAGATTTCAGATTCAGATTTCAGATTCAGATTTCAGATTCAGATTTCAGATTCAGATTTCAGATTCAGATTTCAGATTCAGATTTCAGATTCAGATTTCAGATTCAGATTTCAGATTCAGATTTCAGATTCAGATTTCAGATTCAGATTTCAGATTCAGATTTCAGATTCAGATTTCAGATTCAGATTTCAGATTCAGATTTCAGATTCAGATTTCAGATTCAGATTTCAGATTCAGATTTCAGATTCAGATTTCAGATTCAGATTTCAGATTCAGATTTCAGATTCAGATTTCAGATTCAGATTTCAGATTCAGATTTCAGATTCAGATTTCAGATTCAGATTTCAGATTCAGATTTCAGATTCAGATTTCAGATTCAGATTTCAGATTCAGATTTCAGATTCAGATTTCAGATTCAGATTTCAGATTCAGATTTCAGATTCAGATTTCAGATTCAGATTTCAGATTCAGATTTCAGATTCAGATTTCAGATTCAGATTTCAGATTCAGATTTCAGATTCAGATTTCAGATTCAGATTTCAGATTCAGATTTCAGATTCAGATTTCAGATTCAGATTTCAGATTCAGATTTCAGATTCAGATTTCAGATTCAGATTTCAGGTTCAGATTTCAGATTCAGATTTCAGATTCAGATTTCAGATTCAGATTTCAGATTCAGATTTCAGATTCAGATTTCAGATTCAGATTTCAGATTCAGATTTCAGATTCAGATTTCAGATTCAGATTTCAGATTCAGATTTCAGATTCAGATTTCAGATTCAGATTTCAGATTCAGATTTCAGATTCAGATTTCAGATTCAGATTTCAGATTCAGATTTCAGATTCAGATTTCAGATTCAGATTTCAGATTCAGATTTCAGATTCAGATTTCAGATTCAGATTTCAGATTCAGATTTCAGATTCAGATTTCAGATTCAGATTTCAGATTCAGATTTCAGATTCAGATTTCAGATTCAGATTTCAGATTCAGATTTCAGATTCAGATTTCAGATTCAGATTTCAGATTCAGATTTCAGATTCAGATTTCAGATTCAGATTTCAGATTCAGATTTCAGATTCAGATTTCAGATTCAGATTTCAGATTCAGATTTCAGATTCAGATTTCAGATTCAGATTTCAGATTCAGATTTCAGATTCAGATTTCAGATTCAGATTTCAGATTCAGATTTCAGATTCAGATTTCAGATTCAGATTTCAGATTCAGATTTCAGATTCAGATTTCAGATTCAGATTTCAGATTCAGATTTCAGATTCAGATTTCAGATTCAGATTTCAGATTCAGATTTCAGATTCAGATTTCAGATTCAGATTTCAGATTCAGATTTCAGATTCAGATTTCAGATTCAGATTTCAGATTCAGATTTCAGATTCAGATTTCAGATTCAGATTTCAGATTCAGATTTCAGATTCAGATTTCAGATTCAGATTTCAGATTCAGATTTCAGATTCAGATTTCAGATTCAGATTTCAGATTCAGATTTCAGATTCAGATTTCAGATTCAGATTTCAGATTCAGATTTCAGATTCAGATTTCAGATTCAGATTTCAGATTCAGATTTCAGATTCAGATTTCAGATTCAGATTTCAGATTCAGATTTCAGATTCAGATTTCAGATTCAGATTTCAGATTCAGATTTCAGATTCAGATTTCAGATTCAGATTTCAGATTCAGATTTCAGATTCAGATTTCAGATTCAGATTTCAGATTCAGATTTCAGATTCAGATTTCAGATTCAGATTTCAGATTCAGATTTCAGATTCAGATTTCAGATTCAGATTTCAGATTCAGATTTCAGATTCAGATTTCAGATTCAGATTTCAGATTCAGATTTCAGATTCAGATTTCAGATTCAGATTTCAGATTCAGATTTCAGATTCAGATTTCAGATTCAGATTTCAGATTTCAGATTCAGCTTCAGATCGCAATATTTTGTATTTCAGATTCTATGATTCAGGTCGGAGTTCGAATTTCATAATTAAATTTTCTAAAGTTTTTGCATAAAGGTAGCATTTGGAGTCTTTTTCAAGTTGTAAGGTAGAAAAGAATATTTCAAAATCTGAACATCTGATTTTCTTTAGTATCAATCAGAATATCAAATAGAAATTTTTGATTTTTTTTTTAAACTTTCTTCTTACCTAATTTCAAATGGTTTTTGTATAGTATTTCGATGAGGATTTGAAACCCAGTTGCTCAGAGTTCAGCATTCTTATATAGAGCTTCCCAAATGCTCTTAACTCTATTATGGAGGACGGACTTGGTGAAGGAAATGGAAAACTTGAAACTCAATCCAACAAGCCGCACCATGCCATGAGACCGGGTATCGAACATTCAGAGAACTTTTTATTACTTAAAGCTTAGTTCTTTTAGAAATGGGACACTTTCATTTGCTAATAGCTCGTTAACTAGTTATTGGATATAGAAAATTTTGACAGCATTTTGTTGCCTGTAAAAAGTTCTATTCGACCTGTTTTTTTCAAAATTTAAAATTTCCGCGTTTTTGAGATATGTACGATGCAAGAGAAAAAGAAAAAAATAATTTTGCACAGTTTCCTTGAAAATACGTCATTATCAAATTGATAGCTGACAAAACCGTTGATTATTCAAAGAATTACTGAGTTTTTGTGGTGGATAAGTATGCAAACACTGCCAATAATGTTCACAAAGTTCAAATCAAGAATTGGAGAGAAGCACATGATCGGCAACAACGGTTAAGGGTCATCAAGGAAGTCAAGTCTCATACCAGCATTATAAATTTTCAATAAACGAATAACTAAGAGTAGATCGCTGAAATGTCCAAAACAATTTTCTCCGATAAGCTGACAGTGTTGCCTAGTGATGACTCATTGAAATCCAACCTCAAACAACCATTTTTTGATAGTTCCAAAGCTTTTAAGCTGTAAAACCGGTACCGAAAAAAAAACGTTCAAAAATGTGGTCAAAAATAATCAAATTTGTTCATTTCGAAACAACTGTATCCACTAAAATGCTTCCAGTTTCCAGTTTTAAGAGAAGTATTGGACCAAAAAGTATCAGAAATTGAAGAAGGAGGGTGAAGCCACCTAAAATATAGATTTTACGACGTATAAGTTGGAGAAACTGATCAATACCATGACTGAAAAAAGTGTGCGCCGGCCAATGGGAGATACTAAGAATAAAGTAGAAATTTCTTTAACAAAAAACGGTAAATATTTTTTATCAAATTTTTTCATTAAAGATCATAACATTACCTTCTTTTTCTTCATAGAAAGTATTTCGTTCAAACGAATGGTTTTTTAGATACAGGCATTCGTAACTGTCCCATTTCTAAAAGAACTAAGCTTTATTAACACAACCCTTGAAAAGATTTGTATCTTTGTAAAATTCACACTTCCAGCAAAACTAAAGGAACAATTTTAGTCCACAGTATAGTAACCAAGTAATATGATGAACAACTAAAATTGTTTTTAAGGGGGGGGGGTAGGGTCTAGCGGGTATAAAAAACACCATATTCACGATTTTTTTCTAGAGCTATCGTTCAAACAAATGTATTCAAATTTTTTGCATTATACAAAGCATTGTTAAAAGAACATTTAGTATTTTTTTCGTAGAAAAATATTGAAAAATGAGCCGGTGACGGAGCACTTTCGAGGATGCCTTTTAGAAAACAGGATTTGCGGTGGACACTGTATCTCAGCACAGAATCATCTAAAGTCAAAAAATCAGAGCAAAATATTTTTAATAGATGTTTTTCTGGACCCCAACGTTTTTATTTAACTTAAAAATATTTTTATGAAATTTTTGTGGCTGTTTGAAGTAAAAACTACGTTTTATCACTTAAAAATCCGCCATTTTTCACCTGTAAAATCTCCCCAAAGTAAAAAAATCAAAAAAGAAAAACGTTGGGGTCTGGCATTTTATATGTAGAAAATATGTTCCAAATTTGAAAAGAATCGGATAAGTAGTTTTCAAATGACGATGTCCACGGACTTTAAAAATGTGCTTTCGAGAAAAACGCGTTTGAAATTTCTGCTCTTGCTTTCTTGCAGTATTAGATAGGAGGAGATAAAGGCCTATAACTTCTACAGTTTTGCTTCAATTGACTTGAAAATTTGACACAACATTCTTGAAATGTTTTACAATAACAAAATAAAAAAATAAAAAAATCGATTTTTTTAAAGTGTTAGACCCTAAATACCCCCCCCCCTTAAAGAACTTTGATGTTCTTTACCAATCTGAGACAATGTTTATTTCGTTTGCAAAAAATCTTTATGTTTCATTCTAAAAAGTTCAAATTAAGCATCTGGGAAACAACAAGTATTTGAAAACTCTCAATTTTATGAACCAGTTAACGAATAATATTTTATTTAAATGATTGATGGCATTTCGGTAGAGTGTTTTTTTTTCTTTATTAGAGAGACTTTCAGTCTTTAGGTAAAGTGTTAAATTCAAAAAGGACAACTATCAAATAAAAGTAATAAAATTATAGACACATAGATGAATAAGAAAAATGATGGTGAAATTACACAATTCAACTTAGTGAACTTCGGGAATGCTGAAAAAACGCTCATATTTGAGTTAATTCATAGGAAAACAACATTTGCATCGGCAAGTGGAACTGAAAGATGCAAAAACTTAAACTCGACAATATTTAAAACATGTATTTTTGATATTTGTTTTGAAAAAATTATATATATCATGATTCATGGCTGAGTTTGTGTTGTGGGATTACTTCAAAGTTTTCTGTTGTCGAAGCTTTTCCTCAGGAGAAGACATCGCAAGCTTTTGTACTAAACTTGTTTAGCACACCTAGTTCATAGTATACATGCAGGCGTTTAGGTTCGCTAGGACGAGTCCATTTATAAGTAATCGGATACTTTTTTGTTTCGATTATAGTCGTTCTACCATATAATCGGATAGTGAAATATCCCATTATTTCAAAAAGTTTTTAAAAATGGATTTTCTTATGGTCCGGAAAAGATTAAGTCTGAATGAATTATGTTTTTTACACATTAGGGACCGCGAAGAAATCCGGGAATTTTACAAACTTAGTATCTTTGTATTATCTAAAGAAGGGGTGCGCAACCTTTTAAACCAACGGGCCAATTTAAATTTGAAATTTTGTCGGGCCGCCAATAGAAAAAACTTTTTTTTTATTATTAGAAGAGCTTCACATAGTTTATTATATCTATAAATGTTTGGCGAAAACAAATCTGAAAAAGGAAAGATAACACGAATTCACGTGTTTAAAAACAAAAATTCAACACGACTTTTCGAATACCCGATATTAAAAAGGTACCTAAATCACTAAATCTTTGTCATTTTTATATTCTCTCAATATTTTAATAGTACCTACTTCTTGGCGAACATTCGTTCTTACAACAGTCTTGTTGTTTGTCTATTCGTCATCACTTCCATTTAAAAATCTTCTTTAGCTTACCACAGTGATAACTAAGAGTGTGAAAAATAAATATTTAAAGAAATCACCGTCTTCTAAGCGTTGGACGTTGAATAGCTGATTGACTTTCTATGATTTTTCCCATAATGAAAACTTGTTCTCAAAGCTTACATTTTTTTCCAAAAAGCGGTAAAAACTCAGTTTTTTAAATTGAAGTCATAAAATCATAAAAAATGCTCAATTTCACATGTTTTTAAGCAACTATCTTCAAAACTACATCCTGGATTTTAGAATTTTTATCCAGATTTTTTGAATTTTTGATCTTTATTAGGCTATCATTGCGATAGGATTTATAAAGCTTTTTTAACTTAACACAGTGATAACTAAGATCAATTTATCGATATTTGTGATAAATGTTCCATAACATTTCTGAAAAAAGCATCACAGATAATTGTGAAAGACATTTTGATTCAAATCACAGAATTTTAGATATCTATTGTTTTTATCAAGAACTAATAATTTTTGTCAATAGCTCTGATGCCGGCCGATTCATGTTGATAAAAAATCTAAAATCGTTCATCCAGGCTTTAAAATATTTCAAGCTTTTGGTTTAAATTTTTTTTCCAGTATTTGAATTTTAACAAAACGAGCCTTTTTGACGAATTGAATAAAATAATTTTTAAAAAATATCTGCTGAGCATATTTTTTATCATACAACTTTGTTTTTGCTTGAGACGAAAATAATGACTTCACTAACGGGCTCCAAAATTCTTTGATCATGTGAAGCTTCCGATTTTCGATTTCTTTCGACTCACTGTCTCACGATGGATTTTACTTTTCAAAGTGGTAGGCGTTAAATAATTACGAAAAATGTATTCTGAACAAAAAATAACTCCAATATTACGATATGCCATTAAACAATATTGCGTTTATGCCTTTAACAGAACATATTTCATTCCAATTTCATATTTTATTATTAAAAGCGTAAGATTTTACATTTTTTAATGCTACAACGCGGTTATGTGTATCATCATTATATGCACTTTTTTTTCTCTCATTGCCCTATTTTTCAATAAAATTTTAACTACGAATTGAAATGCCTAAAATGCCAGAAAAAAGTTAACAATCTGAAAGAGAGTGAGTCAAATGCAGATAAGTGCATATTTGATCAAATAAGACTAATTTTCCAAACAATCCATTATAGAAAAAAGTTAAGGCATAAAAATTTGAAAAAAAGTTTCACGGGTCGCAAACAAGGGTCTCCCGGGCAACATGCGGCCCGTGGGTCGCAGGTTGCTCATCAATGATCTAAAGTGTTGTGCTAAATTTTGCAGAATGAAATTTCCTCATAAAACTTATAACATTTGAGCTATGATTCATTTTCTACTTACTTATTCTACGTCCTTTAGATATACTAAAAGATAAAAAGAAATGGAGGAGTTTTGATCCAAAACGAAACTTACCAGAACGCAAAACATGTGAAATAAGGAAAAATGTTTAAAATAAACTCAGTCTGATGCCATGTGAGAAACTGTATTTTCCTATTGAATTATCATAGTCTAACCCTCAACTGCATGCACTATGAATCCATTCAGAAAAAAATAATTTCGTCAACGGAAATAACTTTATTGGCCTCTAACCAAGAAATTGAAAAAGTTGTTTCAATAGTTTTTTTTGTTTGAAAAGTGTAAAAAATGAGATCATTTTTGATGAGATAATTTTTTTTAAGTTTTATAATAAATTGTAAATAGAATTTTTGATACCTTAAAATTGTTGGAATTCTTTTATAGTACTGCATTATGCCAGAAAGAGTGAAAAAATTGGCATATATGGGCTCGTATCCAGTGTACAGAATTTGCAAATGTTATGTAAATTTTGACTTGATATGGATACTACTTTTGCCCTAATTTCATTTTGAAGTAACTATTTCGCCCAACTTTTTTGCCTCATGGTCGCGTCAAGCCCTGAATGTTTAATTAAACGATTTGTTCAAAAGGATTTTATTTACTTATTTACTTTTAAATTAAACACAATCTAGTTCAACTATCCAACTAACATTGCACAAAATTTGAAGTCTTTTCATTGACGGGAAACAAAGATACAGCTATTCCCGTAAAAAAGGGAAATTTGGAGTTGCTTCACTAAATTTGCTGTATCTTTGACAATTTTCATTGAAAAATCTTGAAATTTGGTCAAAAGATGTGAAAATGTTTGATCTAATACCAGGCCATGTTTTTTTTTCAAAATCGATGAACGTGATCAAAAATGGTGCCGGGTTGAAAATGAGGTTCATTATCGCCCAGCAGACGATTTCATTCTTTTTTGGACGGATGTTTATATGGAAATTATCGTAATCCATGTATTCTTGGTATTTTCTTTCACAAAACAAAAATTTATCACAAAGAATGATGTAAATTGCTAAAAGCTTCCTTTAATACTTTGCTTTGAAAGAGAAAATGTTTCAACAGAGTTCAAAATAAGAAAAACAGAGTTTCAGAAATGACCTGCTAATAATAGGGGAGAGGCGGGCTATATGCGCATATTAAGGAAAGCACTCATTTTCTCCCATATTCCAATAGATAGGAGTCTGAAAACTATATACACATGAGCGGACATCTGTTTTTTATACGTTAGAGCAATTTTTCTGTTAAAATCTCTTACAGTTTTTGTGAAAATAATTTTATAATAAAAGAAGTCAAAATAGCCGATTTCCGAAACTGGCGGGCTAAATGCGCATATTTATGTTTTTAGCTATATTTCATTAACACTTGCAATATTTTGATATTATTTAATTGAAAATGGTAGAAACGGATGTTAAGCATACGTCAAGGCTGAAATTTCGGTGAAATTTTTTTCATCACTAGTTCTTTTGCATGAAACATAGTTAAGTATGCCATATGGCCATATTTCATGGTAATATTTTGTTCATATCGTATTTGTATCGGATCAGTATGAAGTTCTTATTTTTTCGCTGTTAGATCGTGATTTGAGCGTAGATTTCATGTTTAAATGATAAAAAGTAAAAAAATTATAAAACTAGTCTATTTTTCTTGATATAGGCATTTAACCTGCCTTGATATGGGCATTCAGAACCTGTCTCTTATTCCAATATCTTATCATTTACAACTTTGCCAAAAGCTTCAATTTGTTGAATTTCCGATTTCCAGATGAATAAGAAAGAAAAACTATCAAGATTTTTGTTCCCAGAATCTGTACGCACGATAATTAAAGTTCAATATATTCTAACAAAACTGATAAAAATCTTGTTTGAATTTTTCAATTTTTTCGACTTAATATTACAATTTAATTTTTCCATGCCATGTGTTAAAAGCGTATTGCCCTCAAACTGCACTGATTAGATATGATGAATCTCCAGCCATATCGTCAATCGGCTGTATGCGCATATTACCCAACATGCGCATTTAGGAACACTTCCCCCTACCGATAAATAAATTTGATCCACAATTAAAGCGAATATTCTATTCGCTCTTGTGGCTAGTGAACGGTAAACAATGTGCAACTCGAGACCCCATACACCCAACCTTCGGGTAGTGGTCATATCACCTCTTGTCTGCAACTCCGATTCTCTACCTCCCCGTGGTGCTAGCTGGGGTGCGAGCAACCTTAGCGGAAATCGGGTACCCAACCCCGGTGGATGCTTTGGTCGCATGCAGACTGAGTCAGGGGGCGTCTGTTCTCCATGTCAGGGGCGGCGTGCGGAGTGCAACAGCGTCCTGGTGGTATTCGGGACCCAAAACAGCAACATCACGACGGTCCTCCTGCGAGATAGTGGGGTTAGCTGCGGGCCTTGCGAGCCTGTGACTACAAAAAACATAAGCAACGAACAACGTACTATGTAAACTATTCGCTCTTGTGTTTCAATACCAGTTTTGTTGGAACAATTTCTGTTTCTAAATAAAGCAAGAATAAAGTTCCTATCAATTTACAACATTCTTTGTGATAAATTTTGGTTTTGTGAAAGAAAATACCAAGAATACATGGATTATGATTTTTTCCATATAAACATCCGTCCAAAAAAGAATGAAATCGTCTGCTGGGCGATAATGAACCTCATTTTCAATACGGCACCATTTTTGATCACGTTCATCGATTTTGAAAAAAAAACTTGGCCTAGTATTAGATCAAACATTTTCACATCTTTTGACCAAATTTCAAGATTTTTCAATGAAAATTTTCAAAGATACAGCAAATTTAGTGAAGCAACTTCAAATTTCCCTTTTTTACGGGAATAGCTGTATCTTTGTTTCCCGTCAATGTAAAGACTTCAAATTTTGTTCAATGTTAGTTGGATAGTTGAACTAGATTGTGTGAAATTTTCATGAAAAAATATCAACCGAGAGAGAAATGGCAGCTTGGCAAAGTTGGAAGTGGGTGCGCAGCTTCAAGCGATTTCATTCTTTTTTGAACGCAACTGTAGTGCTCGACGGACTAGGACGGTTGGTGGGCCCCATATGAACTTCGAGTTAACCCAACCTTCAATTCAACCAAGCAATAGCAGTATGGTATCAAATAATATGATATCATATGCTAAAGCCTCGATATCGTTGTCAGAAGGGTTCACTATCTTACCGTAGTTGAATTTCCCCTACCTGTCACCTAACCTTACTTGTTTCCATAAATTTCGATTCTTGCTAGTTTGGTTTAAAAATAACCATAGATTTGCTAAGTAAAAGATGTATTCAAGTGATTGATTCTACGCGATTACACGGTTATTCGATAACTCAACTAGGATATCATAAAACAGAATCTATAAAAGGTGTCTTTTAAACTCATCAAACAATAAACTGTAAGCTTAAACAGCTTTATTGGAATCGTCAACTTATCAACAGAACAGGAAAATAACAGTGCTGTTCTTTAAAACCTCATCAATAATTGTGGTCAACTTCTCTAACAAACTATAATACTCAATCTACACGATAGGGGTTCAATTCAAATAAACCGTGTGCCTGTTTTTAAATGCACGAAATGAATGATCTGAACTGCCTTCTCATTCTTGCTTATCGAAATCATATTTTCTATTTTAAACTTCGATTTTTGAATTTCAATCCTAACCGAACAATGTATAGATCTACCAAAAGTATATAAAAAAATAAAAACAAATGTCGAAAGTGTGTTAAAAAATGAAATATCATATTTGTCAAAACAGCATTCCCGTCCAATGAGCCTCTAGTTCTTGTAAAATGCTTGATTGAGGAATAAGCCAACGAAATTAATAAACCGCAAATGCACACTTTCTAGAGCATTGGGGAGGCGAATACCATTACCTATACCTCACCTAGCAATACTTGAAACAGGGGCAATAGGGCATAATCTGTTTGGTAAGGTAGTTAGCTAGTTTAGTTTCATAGAATTAGACTAAACTAGCTAACTACCTTACCAAACAGATTATGCCCTATTGAAAAGTATCACTGAATGACGGCAAATTGTGATATTTTCACTACAAAATTTTCCCATTGTTCAACGGAAGGGAGGGCAAGTGTTTCAACTCCCATTCATCTTATCGGCATGGATCATGAAAAATTGGGACACCATTGAACCATCCGCTAATTTAATTTAAATAAAGGTGTCCATCACGCCTTCTAATTTCAATCATATTATGATCCATGCTTGACAAGATGTGTGCAACGACACTGTCAGGACAATGATAGTAAACCATCATTATCACACGCATGCACACCGCCGCCGTGACCCATGGGAACCCAGGGTACGGGTCTAAGATCGCTTGACGTCTGTGTGTGATCCGGAAAAATATTATTGATTTTTCGAATTCGATTTTCCTCATTTGTACCTTATTTCTGCCTTTTAAATTCAACTGTAAAATAAACTTATTCATAAAAAAGAAAAAAAATATTTTGGTTGAATAAGATGCTATTTGAAGGGCATATTTTAAGTAGAATACAAAAAAAAATCATAGCCAAACTTAGAAATTACAAGTTTCTGAACAAGAACAATATTTCATCTACCTCCCTGAGCTACAACCCCGAAAGTGAAAGTCCTGTTTTGACTTGCTGCCAACTTTCACCGTAGACCGTTGACCTAGAACTTAGTAGTAGGTAATTGTTTAGAATGCCACACAACCGTTTCAAACCCAATTGTCTCACGATCTTTTATCATTTTGAATCACATATAACACAACGCGGACGGTGCCATCATTGCCAGTGTCAAGATGCATATAGTGCGTGCATAAATTACCTAAACTTGTGTCTGATATTTGTATATTTAGAGCAGTTCTATTCCTCTTGCAGCAGCAGCAAAGCAAGTAGGTAGAACAATTTTAAATATTTGACCCTCGATGCGAATAATGACCATGGGAAAAAAATAAAACAGTACAAAAAGTAGAAAGTTAGGCAGTAAAATCTTCAAAATATTGATTCATGGGCAACACTAAACACATTTTAATGGTCATTGATTAATATGTTACTGGCTTTTGGCTTCTCATATAAAAGTCAATGTGATTAGAAATTGTGTAATGTTCTACATTTATGTACTCAAAAAAAAAATACTATTATGTATGCCATAAGATTCTTTTATGAATGAGCGCCATAAGTAAAATTAATTAAATTCACAAGATTATCTGATGGCTGAAATAAACTTTCTGGACGAATATATTTTTGAAAGAGAAGGTTTTGTTTTTCATTTGTAATTTCATAAGATTGCTTAAAAAAAACGGAAATGTCACAAAAATATGTATTTTTATTCGAGACATTGATAATTTGAGTTCCATATCTTGAATTTTAAAACTTTTAATAAACCTTTTTCCACAATCCTGACCAGCAGCAGCAATTTCATTCCGGTTCAAATTCTTCAAAAAACAAATTTAAAAAAGAGGATTTGTTCGCTATGCTCGTTGTGGGATGAAATTCTTCCACAGAATCAGCAAGCACGTCAGTTGTTGGCAGATGTTCGGAAAAATCTTGAGAAATTCCGCTACCGGTTCCGGTCTCTGGGTCTTTTGCTTTTGGTCAGCCAGTAAGCTTATGTGCGGAAAAAAATTTCGTAAATTCAAAGTTTGTGAATATTTCCAACATGTTTCTGACATGCACAAAAATTATAGACTTGCTAAATAAACTTACCATTGAGTAGATCAATGTCACGTTTACTTTAAATGTATTATTTTTCTGATGATAAAGAATCTTTGACGTTTTTTTCTACCGCTTAGAATGAATGTGTTCATTTTATTTTCACACAGAAGTTTCTTCCGTTTTTCATTGGAACTTCTTATGAAAATGTAAAAAATTCATAAGGCTCTTATGAAAAATACTTTTAGACTCAAAAAAGCGGTTTATAAGACGTGTCTTATGAAATTTAGAATAGGATTTCTTCTGAGTGTGTTATTTAATTGTTCTTATATTTGACTTGCATTTACGTATATTAACGCGCCAGCACTAAATTTTACTCCGGTAGTCCGGACTTCCAACTTCCGATAGACTTCCGACGAAGAAAAGTGTTGCCAGTTCACCAACGACTTTTCTAAAAAAAATTATTAAAATTCCCAATATTCTAGATTCTGAACTGATGATATGAATCATTTAAATTATCTTCCTAACTTTTATTTATATGATCATAACCATCATTCCAATACACTGAAGAACGAAGAATATTGGGATACCAAATACGTTTTTTGAAAATATTATTCAAATTAACGAGAAAAATTAAAAAATTGGTTCACTGAAAAAATGAGACACAGCAGAGCAACGCCAAAATTGAATGCGTTTTTTTAAGCAAGATTGTTTTCTAGCGGAAGTTCCAAGACAGTGGTCGAAACTTCCTTTGGACTCCCACATATTTATATGGATAGGGATAGGTCTATTCTCTTCTTAAAATTACTAATTACTTGGCTTCTTCGAGAAAGAATACCGCCGAATACCGCCGAAAAACCGTTAAGCCGAATATTCGGCTTACCGAATAGTTGATCTAAGTATTCGGCCGAATAGGCCGAATAGGCCGAATATCTACTACAGACTTGTAAAATTTTTTAAATGATTTTGAATAATTTATATAATATCCAAAAGTAGTATTGTGAAGCCTACACAATCATCAAAAACTTATGGTTTCAGCAAAACATCTAAGGTGTATCAGCGTATCTTTCACTGTAGATCGTACAGGAGAATACTGACAAGTATTGCTTTATACTATCATTAAAGTGTAATCCAGATTTTCTGGATATATTTAGGATTGCCCATAAATCCAGTAAAGATTTCAGGTAAGTCAAATCTAGCCGTCCAGATATTTTTTAAAATTTCCTGAATTTTGCTCGGGTTTATTAAAATTATTTGCTAAATTAAATGAGAAACTCATATTTATCTTTAAATATTTTTAGATTTTGTATTCCATAATGATTTTTCAAATATCTCAAAAAAAAAAACATAAACTTTGCCCTTTTTTACTTTTTTTTCAAAAATCGTCCTGAATGCCAGATCACGTGGATACGTGTGGTTGAAAGTATGGTATGCTTAAGGTTAAAGATCATATATTTCTTTTGAACAACTATTTTGAAGGTATTCGACCTCAAATTCGACCTTCGTCTAATTCAATACCAAAGAAGCTATTTCAAATAGCCTGGCACCTGTTTCGACATGTTTTGTCCCAGATTTCACAGGAACGCAATCTCTTTGGTGATAAACGCCCTAGAAGCGACTAGTCATCTGATGTCTTTTCAGTTATTCAGTTATACTCAAAAAATATCTGGTAATACATCATCCAATAATATCATCTGGTTGAAAATAATCGACTAAAAATATAGGAGGAATTAATATGGAAGAAATAGAAAGCATTGAAATAATCGCTTTAGTTTTTTTTTCATGAAAAACTCAATAGAATATTCGACCGAATATTCGTTTGGCCGAATAGTTGAAAAGGTCAATATTCGGTATTCGGCCGTTCGCCGAATACCACTATTCGGTACATCTCTACAAAAAAGTATAATAAATTTTTAAATGGAGTTCACCATTTTTTCAAAAGACTATCCTTAAATCTAAAAGACTGGGAGAAAAAACTAATTGCATAAGTATTTGGATTCAAAAAACCCGCCCGCCCCCTCCAAATTACTCATAACCAGCTTTCAAACTATTGGCACCTCGAAAAAATGTGATTTTTTTTTTAATTCGCATACCCTCAAAAGTTGTTTATTGATAAAGAAAAAAAAGACCATGAATAAATCCTTTTGTTCTCCAGTACAACTTTTATGAAAATAAAAAACTAGCTGACTCGGTAAATTTCGTTTTATATCTTCGCTAAGCAATTTAGAGGGAGCATTCCATTTTTATTAGCATTGAATAACGAGTTCTGACAAACGTTTAGTTTTCGGCTTTCAGATTATTAAAAAAATAAATTAAATTCCAAAAAAAACCTTAATTTTTGTGCAATTCCGAGATTGCTCAAGGTAATCACGCTGTGTCAAAACGTTCTTGTGTGCAAAATTCAATAAAAATAAATTGAACATATTTCTAGTTGTGTCATAATATTAGTAGATTTTGTTTACTGTTTTGAAAGTAGGAAGTTCCTTTTAAAGCAATACATATGAATCTGAAATCTGAATCTGAAATCTGAATCTGAAATCTGAATCTGAAATCTGAATCTGAAATCTGAATCTGAAATCTGAATCTGAAATCTGAATCTGAAATCTGAATCTGAAATCTGAATCTGAAATCTGAATCTGAAATCTGAATCTGAAATCTGAAATCTGAATCTGAAATCTGAATCTGAAATCTGAATCTGAAATCTGAATCTGAAATCTGAATCTGAAATCTGAATCTGAAATCTGAATCTGAAATCTGAATCTGAAATCTGAATCTGAAATCTGAATCTGAAATCTGAATCTGAAATCTGAATCTGAAATCTGAATCTGAAATCTGAATCTGAAATCTGAATCTGAAATCTGAATCTGAAATCTGAATCTGAAATCTGAATCTGAAATCTGAATCTGAAATCTGAATCTGAAATCTGAATCTGAAATCTGAATCTGAAATCTGAATCTGAAATCTGAATCTGAAATCTGAATCTGAAATCTGAATCTGAAATCTGAAATCTGAATCTGAAATCTGAATCTGAAATCTGAATCTGAAATCTGAATCTGAAATCTGAATCTGAAATCTGAATCTGAAATCTGAATCTGAAATCTGAATCTGAAATCTGAATCTGAAATCTGAATCTGAAATCTGAATCTGAAATCTGAATCTGAAATCTGAATCTGAAATCTAAATCTGAAATCTGAATCTGAATCTGGAAACTGGAATCTCATTTAAAACTGTTTTAATTTTATTTTAACAATTAGGAATGAAATCCAGTTGACGATTGCAGCTTAATTGCCGGAATTATCACGATTGTCTGTCCTTTTCTAAAGCGGTCGACATAAACGTTGCACGTGTGTCCGGCCGCCGAATGCCGCCTAACGTCAACGTTCCTGTTCAGTAGTCACCACTCTGGTTTTCTGTCATTCTTCTGTTTCGCTAAACGGAGAGAAGAAATTGTATAAAAAAAACGCTACCCCCACATCCCACCCGATGGCTTCAATCCCACCTCGTTTGTGTTGATTCCACATCACAATAACCGTAAAATTGTCCCCTGGCTGGTTCTGTAGTAGGGGAAACGTTACCAGTTCTGATCAAAATCAGGTTCAGATGTCAAATGCCATACCACATAGGTAACATCAAATGTAAAAATGATTTCCTTGATTTTTGTTTTCATCTCGCTCTGAGGTAAAAGAAATTTCAATTTTAAGTTCTTGTCAAACAAGGTTCAACGACTCTTAAGCAAAAAAAATCTACGATAGAATAGAAAAGAGAGAAAAACACAACGGTATAAAAATAAATAATACCTTGCGATTCATTATTTTGAAATCTTGTGAATGGGAGATGTCGTGAATCAACCGAGATATTTCACGGGGTGCTCTATTATAGTAAACTAAAAAAAAACTAAACTCGCGTGATTAAGACACACGTTCACATTCTAAACGATTCTCTTAGCTCGGCCGACTCGTGGCCAATTGGGACGAATCGACCGAGGTGATGATGCTGTGCTGTGGGACCAGATGGATAACAATGTACGTTCTTTTGGAAGTTCATCAATCTTTGACGCCAGCCAGGGTGGACGCCAAGTCGTTAAAGATTTGTCAAAATCTGGCATTCTTCACTAACCGGGTGAATTTTGCGTAACCTGAGCGCGCAATCAGAATCATCTAGTTGGCTGTGGTTTAGACCAGATTTTCCCCAGCCGAAAGATACCGATCGTTCTAGATTCGAACGGCTTATAGACGGGGGCGATGACTAATGGTTCTAATTAGTTTCTCTCTCTCCCCTAGCTTAAGCTGTTTCAAGCTTCTATAGAAAAATATCGGATGCATCTGTGCGGATTGCACCTGTCAAAAACAACTCCTTTTTTAAGTCAAACCTTCAGTAACCTATCATCACTGACCTGTACTAAGGCGGTAGCAATGGCCAGCGCTGCCACCCGCATCATGTTTGTCTGAATGCTCTGCATAAAGACGTGCATACATCCGTGTGCGTAGATTTCTTTGTTGATGGGCTCGTAGCAGGACCAGGGTATACCCGAGGTCGGTTTGGTGACCTTCTGGAAGTCATGCACGGAATGCAGCCCGCAGCAGTGGAACTAAAATAATAAAAATTTGTTCATTAATCTATACCTTTGCAAAATAGCTGATCTTAATACTCACATCCCTCTGGAGCCGATTCCAGACATGGGTTGGGTCTGCTGTAGCCCCCGTCAGGCCAAGGAATTGCTGGAAGTTGGACTCTAGCGCCAGCTCGGCCGGAATTTGTAGCTGATGTCTGGAGGCCATGGCCCAACCGCCCACCAGGAACTGCACTATGATCTGCGCCACCAGGAACACGCAAAACTGGAACGAAATCATGCAAAAAACTTGGCTTCAATACTTATAGTTAATTATACAAAAGATGGAATTCAACATGCTTGTCTTGATTATAGAGATTTTTTTATTTAAAAAATATCAAAAAAAATACCGGTTTGTACACAGGGTTTGGGTTTGGTTCGCATTTTATCTTAGGTTTCAGTGGATATAAGGCTATGATCATTTAGTATCCGGGCAGTTTCAAACCTCTGTATTTTAAAAACTATTGATTTGATCGAAAAACTTTCTATGGAGGAAATGACGGTTTTTTTTATGATATTTCATGTAAAAATATTAAAAAAATAATTTATCGTTGATGACAAGAAATACTCTTACTTTATGATAAAATATAATTTTTATCTTTGCACACTTTTTTCAGCCATGTATTGATCTATTATTTTTACATCAGAAGCTAAACCTTTTAAAAAATCATGATATTTTACACAAATTCATCTGTAAAAATCAATTGAAATCTGGTTGGAACCTTTTCATGAGTAGGCATCTCGAAGAATATGACCTCTTAAATTCGGGTTTAACATAAATTTCTTGGTCCATCAGAACACATCTGTCACATTGCGTAAAACCCGGTTGCACAGATTGCGATCCATGGAACTGCTAATTTTTAGTTAATTCCCGGGTGTCCACTTGACAGGCAACACTTTTTGCCAGTCGGAAACGGATTTACTGCATAGTTCAGAGGTCTGCATTCAGTTGTCCCCAATAACCATAAATTTGTTCCTATAGTTGAGATCAAGGGTTCCACTCCGATGCTTGGTTTGAATTTCGTAAGCATCCTAGAGTGGCTTTTTATACTTCTCAACCATCTGGACCAAAAAAAAAATCAGAAAAAATAAACAGTTCATGAGTTTTCAAGTCAAAAATAATGAATTTCCGAGGCGCAAAGTGCGTAAAAGGAGCGAATTTGTGCAAAATTATTTTCACTATAGCTTTTTGCACCGTAAATATCTCAAACACACGTTAACGTAAAAATGTGAAAAAAATAGGCAAGATAGTCCTTTTCATAACCAACACAACGCTGCTAAAGTTTTGCATATCCGAGCTCTAGTAACCTAGCTATCACCGAAATAAAGTGCCCGGATACTTAATGATCATAGCCTTATGTGCTACATTTTTATTTATTTATTTATTAAGTCAAACTATGTAGACTACAATACTTAAAACTACATACTTATAACATTGGTCCGTTTTCTTATCAGTAAAACAGGATTACATTCCCTACAAAACTCGTTGCAACTGGTGGTTTTATTTTTTGTTTATCCTTTTAGGGGCGCGATTGAGTTCGAAAAGATGGTGAAAAAGCAAGTTTTCGTAGATATTCGTAAACTTCAAGCTAAACACGGTCCGGAAGGATTGCTTGAAAATACATTAAAATGAACCATGAGCACAAATTTTAAGCAAAACAAAAAAAAATAAAAAAAAAGGAGCTCTATAACACGACAGAGGACGCAAGCGAAACAGAAAACCCTTTGATTTTTTCGAGGTTTAGCTACAAATCCCTATGATATTTTGAATATTTGTTCTAATTCATTTTAAAAATTCCAATGCAAGAGTCTACTGTCATTATTTCATTTTTTGAAGATTATCGATGTCGGGGACTGCTGTATGGGTGCTTGGATGTGTTTTGGTTGTTCTATGTAAAAAAAAAAATATCTCGTCAGAAGTCGTCCATACTGGTGTTCGTTTTTTCAAGGCCTAAGAGTTCAAATTTTCTTTGGTGGCTTCAAATAAACCGTTTCTATAGTTATTTGAGCTTGTAAATGTGTTTTGAGCAAATTCGAGATGTTTGGTGTGTCTGAAAAAAAAACTCAGCCGAAATTACATGCTGGAGCAAAGTAATCAAATCTGTCGACATATCGAATAAATAGTCTTTGTTGGTCAAATCCATGCTATTTCTTCCATTCCAGTAGCACATAGAATTTAAGAGGATTCTCGAAAAACTCAACTGTTTTTTTTTAGGTTGCAGACATCCGCTTGTATCCTCTGTCGAGCTTTACCATAAGGGTTTTTAACCTTTTGCTTAAAATTCGTGCTCCTGGTTCATTTCAAATATATTTCCAAGCAATATTGCTTTGAAAAAAAAAACGCTTCTTGACGGATTTTAGCTTGATGTTTACGAATATCTACGAAAACTTACTTATTCATCATCTTATCGAATTCAAACGCGCCCTCAAAAGGATAAACAAAAAATAAAACCCTTAGTTTCGACGTGTTTTGCAGGGAATTCAATCATTTTTTACTTATAAGAAGACGGAAAAATTTTCAAAGAAGAGAAATAACAATCTGATAAGATTATAAGAGTGTGTATTTTATTTTACGCAACTGAAAACTGACTTTTACGAAAACTTTGCTTAAGTGTAAAGAACATATGCAAGTTTTTGATAAAAAAAATCATCAGTCGTTAGTGTTAATAAAAATGTTGATACCAAGTGCCAACTTAATTTTGTCCAGTATTGTATGTTAAAATTATTTATTTATTTTATTTAGGACATTTTACCAACTTTTTGGCATTCGTATCCGAGTACTGTATGTGTGCATACTATTTATATCGAAGGCGAACGTTGCAAAATACTAATGTCGAGGGCTCAGGGTTGCAGCGGTTGCTTGCAGACATTAATTTGATGCGGACACTAACTCCCAAAACTTCGGGAAAGTTTTGTTGATTCGCTTTCTCAAATTTTTGTAGTCCAATATGATACAACTTGCTACACTACTCAAACAGTTTATTGCACAATTACTACACACATTCATTTATACTTTAAACGAACTTTCAATTCTTAGACTTACAATTTATTTTTAAAAACTTAACAATTAGTAGAAGTAACGAATAATGATTGGACACTTTTCGGTCTGGCCGTCTAGTCGTCGCGCTTAAGGGGGGGGGGGGGGGGTAGGGTCTAACGGGTATAAAAAAACACCATTTTCACGATTTTTTTCTAGAGCTATCGTTCAAACAAATGTATTCAAATTTTTTGCATTATACAAAGCATTGTTAAAAGATCATTTAGTTATTTTTTCGTAGAAAAATATTAAAAAATGAGCCGGTGACGGAGCACTTTCGAGGATGCCTTTTAGAAAACAGGATTTGCGGTGGACACTGAATCTCAGCACAGAATCATCTGAAGTCAAAAAATCAGAGCAAAATATTTTTAATAGATGTTTTTCTGGACCCCAACGTTTTTATTTAACTAAAAAAAATTTTTTATGAAATTTTTGTGACTGTTTGAAGTAAAAACTACGATTTTTCACGAAAAAATCCGCCATTTTTCACCTGTAAAATCTCCCCAAAGTAAAAAAAAACAAAAAAGAAAAACGTTGGGGTCTGGTATTTTATATGTAGAAAATGTGTTCCAAATTTGAAAAGAATCGGATAAGTAGTTTTCAAATGACGATGTCCACGGACTTTAAAAATGTGCTTTCGAGAAAAACGCGTTTGAAGTTTCTGCTCTTGCTTTCTTGCAGTATTAGATAGGAGGAGATAAAGGCCTATAATTTCTACAGTTTTGCTTCAATTGACTTGAAAATTGGACACAACATTCTTGAAATGTTTTTCAATAAGAAAATAAAAAAATCGATTTTTTGAAAGTGTTAGACCCTACCCCCCCCCCCCTCCCCCCCCCTTAAACAAATCGAAGTGATCAAGGTGATGGCGGTTCGATATGCCCAAGCCGATCTTTGCGGGCATAGAACGGGAAATCTCCCGCCAAGAAGTTCGCGGAGTCCTATCATAATAGGTTCAAAATATTTCATGCACTTCAGGCGCCTCACGCGCCGTCGGTGTTTGCGCCGTCTCGGTGGTCTCGGACGTGTCGAAATTACGCTGGCTGATGTAGAGGATCGATTTCCATGCATAAACAACTAATATGACTTAATATTTTTTATACAACGCAATTTTATGCATGGCAACGCAATAAACATGAAGTGGGAAAAAACCAGGTCGCTGAAGGAATTGAAGAAATATGCATATAAGTTTCAAAGTTGTTTTGTACGATTTATCAATCGTTGACATGCGTATGCCGTAGGCTCAAATGAAGTTGATCGTTATTTAGAGTTTTCCCTTCTCGACATCACAGACCATACCAAAAAGATGAAAAAATGGCTCAAGATAGTGATGTTGGTTAAAAAATAAATAAAACCTTTGCAGAAATACAGCCATATAGAGGTATTTAATCAGCAGTACTCTCTGGAGCCACCTTTTCGCTTCCTGGCTTTTATTTGTAGTTTTCAACATTCAAATGAGGATCATACAAACTTCAAAAGAGCAACTAGACGATTTCATAATGGTGAAGTTAACACTGAGTTTCTTTTAGCACTGATCGTACATAAAAAGCTCGGAAAATTCAGTTTTCAGTTATCAGTTTTCAACAAGTAAAAATTTTTCTGTTAAGTTATTATTATTTATATTATTAAACTTACCATTTAAGGCGTGTTTTAGCATGTTAAATGAATATATTTTAACACAATTTCCTTGGTAAGTAATCCACCAAGTTTCAATAAGTTTGAAGTTCAGCGAGCCAGCGACCACATAGAACTGACATTGATAGTAAATATTTCTTCGATTTAGCATATTCCGTTTTTGTTCTTCAAGATCAAAATATCATAATCTTTTTCCACAAAGGAAAACTACGAATACAAATGTTTCAAGCAAAATTTTCATCATTTGAATCAATATTTTGTGAGATATATATGAATAGAAAATTGTCATTTTGCTTAGAAGCGCAAGGATCTAGACTTTAAGCGTTATTTTAAGTCGTAATATTTTGATTATCACTTGAATTTAAACTTTGAATACAAATTCTATGGATTTGAAAAAAAGTTTTGTTTAGATATCAAACTTGAATTTTAACTAGATTCAATTAAATGAGAATTGTTGTTTAAAATAATAAATAATGAAACCAATTCATGTTTGAAAGCTTAATTGATGTAATTTCGGAGAAGTTTTCGCGAAAATTCTCAAAAATACACAGAGGCAATTGATTTGGATAATTGATTGCCATTCGACTTCTCAAGAATAGTAAAAAAAAAATCTTAATGGAGAAATTCTTGCGATCTACTTACCGTTCCGAGATAGCAGCGGTGCTTTTTACTCGTCGAGGTCCATCCCAGGTAGCACAGAAGCTGAGAAACAATTCCAAGTGCAATCATGACGCCGAATGGTTCCCAGAACTGATCGTTCACCAGTTTGGAATACTGTCGATGAGTCCATAGCAGGAACGCGCCAATCACCAACTGGGCGCCACCACAAATCTGTTTAAATTTGGAAGAAAGAAAATAGGAGGTTGATGAAAAAAAAAACATTCCATTAATGCACACAATCTTGCTAAATTAACTTTGGCCGGGTCAGTAACATAGTCGCACTACTAGGCCATGTGCACTCTCAGGGGAAATCAGTGCAGCAACCGTCAGTTTAGTGTATGTTTACACAGTGAAGCAGTGTTTTGAAACGACTTGAAGATGTGATTTTTACACATCGTAAAAACTGGAACTCAGAACCTCTCCTCTGATGCACGGAAACATCTCTACCGACACTAAATAAAACATCTAGGTATCTATTCATCAAACCGTTCCGCTGCTGCCACAGCGTTCTATTCAAACCGACAACAGCAAAAAATTAAATCAAAAAAAGATTTGGCTTTTCTAAAATGCTTTTTGTGTCGGAAAACGCCGTCATTTTCTTGGTAAAATTGACTAGATGGCAAACTCCTGACAGACTACTGACTGCTGACCAACACCAGAACGGCTCGGAGATAATTAAAACTCCATAAATTCTTCCCCGACTACACAGAGGAAAACACAACACACCATGGATAACATAAACAACGTTGCACGAGACTCCACAAACGCAACCAGACCAAGTTAGATATAGTCGAAATTTTCGCCAACCAGTTTGAAGCTAGCTAGAGGTGGGTAGCTCTATGGCTATTTGGTTTGAATTCACACGGCCATAAAACATTGATATAGAGAATAGAGATACGATTTTAGAAACCAACCTTGTCCATGGGGGCAACCAGTCAAGTCAGCTACATGCGTTTCCCCTAAACGCACCGGGAAGAAGATGACTAACTAACTGATTTGAAAATTGGAAAATGATAAGATAAACAATGCGCTAGAATAGGAACTCTCAATACAGCGCTGACTGGACTGGACTGAACTGGTGTGCAATCCCAATTGACCTTTGAAAATTTACTGGTGCCAAACATCATCGGAACAGCTGTTGTATTCACCAGTCAATCGGTGAATTTATAGCTAATCAATGATGAATATTGTTTATCAGGAAGCGTAATTACTCATTAAAATGAAAGCTGGACCAACATAGGTTGAAAGGCTGAAAGTAAGATTAAATATTAATGTATAATCAAAGCCTTTGATTTAAAAGGTATTTCTTAGTGTATAGTAATGAAAATTACACATGCTTTAAATTCGGAAATTCAGGTGGCAGAAATGTAATGAGTTTTGATAGTAGCTTGTCTGTGATCCACAAAAAAACTAAAAGAACAATAAGTCTACTCATCTCCTTATAGATGCTGTGTGAGACACTCGCAAATCATCTATGTATAAAGCTTAGTTCATTTAGAAATGGGACAGTTACTTAAAGCATGGATCATTACAAATCTGGACGCATTGTTTATTATACCACAGCGCTCCTAGTTGTCGGATCTCGAATGTTTTGACAATACTTTGTTCGGAAATGTTTCCACTATCAGTGCCGAAAATTTCATTACGATTCGTTTTGTTCCAAAAAAGTTACACGTGATGGAAGTCGCGAGACGAAAATTAATTTTGGACACTCAAGTCAAAAACCCGACGTGGTCGGGTTCAAAAGTCGCGAAATCGTTAAAAATGGTCAAATCAACCGTGTGCAGCGTTCTCAAACGTTTCCGTGAGATGCATACTGTCGATCGGCAGGTTCATACCAAGCGTCATAGTGGAATTAAGGATCGGAAACTGCATTTGAAGGTGTTGAGAACGATTAAGGCAAACACAGGGTAGTCGAACTACGACATCGCCAAGAAATTAAACGCCGGCCGGTGCACCGTCAGAATGATTTGTCTACGCGAAGGAATACGATCCTATCGGACCAGTGAGCAACCAATCCGGACATTGAAGCAGATTTTAGTAGCCAAAGGACGTGCCCGGAAGTTATACAAGCAGATTCCAACGAAGTTCGACGGATGCATCCTCATGGATGACGAAACGTACGTGAAGATGAATTTTGGGCAGCTTCCTGGCCAAAAATTTTATAAAGCCACTGCAGTAGGGCACTGCACTGGTCATGGTGATGTCCCCGACAAGTTCGTTTTTGCTGATAAGTTTGCAAGAAAGTGTTTGATCTGGCAAGGTATTTGCAACTGCGGACGAAAAACCCCGGTTTTTGTGAAAAACAAGACCATGGACTCCGAAATGTACAAAGTGCAATAAAAACCCTACATTTTAAGTACAAAACATTTTTATTTCGTTTACAAAGCTCTGAGATAGACCCGTTTTAATGCGTCCAGATTTGTAGTGATCCATGCTTTATGCGTGTATTTCAAAAACACTTTCTATGAAGGAAAAAAAGTAATCTCATAATAATTCATGAAAAAAATTGAAGAAAAATATTTATCGTTTATTGTAAGAAAAATATCTACTTTATTCTTTGTATCTCTCATCAGCCAGCGTACATTTTTATCAGTCATAACATTGAACAGTTTTTCCAACTCTTACTTCGTCTAATCTGTATTTTAGGTGGCTGAATCCTTCTTAAATTTCTGCAACATATCGGTCCAATACTTCTCCTTTAAAAAATAATGAGGGCAATTTAGTGGATTCAGCTTGATTATTTTCGAGCAACTTGAAAGCGTTTTTAATGGAATTTCTGCTGGCAAAGTCTGACAATAACGAAGGAAAATCATTATGAGATTGAACTTAAAGTAAAATCGGTTATTATAGATTATTATAGATTTTGAGGCTTTTAAAAATTGCGAAAATAAAAGTTTTCGTTTTAAAAATTGTTGTTTTTTAATCTTGGTAAATCATTATATTTTTTTACAAAACATCCTGTAAATACATATTTTTATATGCAAAAATTTGTTGTTTAAGGTAAGGTTTGAATGACTCATAATAAGCCAACACTTTGTGCTTATCGGAGAGAAAATTGTTGAACATTTCAGCGATCTACCCTTAGTTTTTCGCTTGTTCAAAATAAAAAATTCTGGTGTGAGAGCTGACTTCCCTGATGATCCTTAAGGGGGGGGGTAGGGTCTAACGGGTATAAAAAAACATCATTTTCACGATTTTTTTCTAGAGCTATCGTTCAAACAAATGTATTCAAATTTTTTGCATTATACAAAGCATTGTTAAAAGAACATTTAGTAATTTTTTCGTAGAAAAATATTGAAAAATGAGCCGGTGACGGAGCATTTTCGAGGATGCCTTTTAGAAAACAGGATTTGCGGTGGACACTGTATCTCAGCACAGAATCATCTGAAGTCAAAAAATCGGCGCAAAATATTTTTAATAGATGTTTTTCTGGACCCCAACGTTTTTGTTTAACTTAAAAATATTTTTATGAAATTTTTGTGGCTGTTTGAAGTAAAAACTACGTTTTTTCACTTAAAAATCCGCCATTTTTCACCTCTAAAATCTCCCCAAAGTAAAAAAATCAAAAAAGAAAAACGTTGGGGTCTGGTATTTGATATGTAGAATATATGTTCCAAATTTGAAAAGAATCGGATAAGTAGTTTTCAAATGACGATGTCCACGGACTTTAAAAATGTGCTTTCGAGAAAAACGCGTTTGAAGTTTCTGCTCTTGCTTTCTTGCAGTATTAGATAGGAGGGGATAAAGGCCTATAACTTCTACAGTTTTGCTTCAATTGACTTGAAAATTTGACACAACATTCTTGAAATGTTTTACAATAAGAAAATAAAAAAATAAAAAAATCGATTTTTTGAAAGTGTTAGACCCTACCCCCCCCTTAACCATAGTTGCCGATCATGTGCTTCACTCCAATGCTTGATTTGAGCTTTGTGGACATTTTTGACAATGTTTGCATACTTTTCCAACACTTTCACACAGTAATTCTTTGAATAATCAACGATTTTGTCAGCTATCAATTTCATAATGAAGAATTTTGAAGGAAACTGTGCAAAATTAGTTTTTTTCTTTTTCTATTGCATCGTACATATTTGAAAAACGCGTTAATTTTAAATTTAAAAAAAAAAATAGGTTCGGCAGCACAGTGCTACAAAAATTTCGAAGTCATTATATATAAAAAGCTATTTCTGTGGGTTTGTTTGTTTGTCCTCTATAAGCTGAGTCGTCTTAAGACCTAGAGAGCTGAAATTTGGCATAGATGCTCATTAAGACTAGGAATGATGGAAAATGTTTTCAGATTCTCGGATGACCCCTTTTGTAGCGGGTCGTACATACAAGACAAATATTGTTTTAGCGATATTGACGTTATTACGCACCGGATTTTGATGAAAATTTGCACATAAGTGTTTTAAGCGACGAGCAATCGATTTCAGGACTAAATTCAAAGTCAGGGGTCAGCCAAAGGGGTCGTTTGTATTAAATGTTCACTGTTTGAACGATATTGAAGTTATTATACATCAGATTAGACTGAAAATTGATACACGGAAGTTTTCAGGGACGAGCAGTCGATTTCAGTTATCAAATTTTGTGTAATGGGCCGACAAAAGGGGTTGTCCATATAACACAAATACTGTTTCGGCGATATTGACGTCATTATACATCGGATTGAGACGAAAATTTGCACACAGAAGTTTTCAGGTACGAGCAAACGATTTCACGAACGGGGATTTTTTTTATTATCTGACAATTTGTGCCGGGAGTCTTCCAATCCTCTTTTTTTATCAATAAAAAATAACTATTTTTCAAAGCTACCTAACTCTGTTATTTTTCAAAAAAAATTAATTAATGACCTTCAACATGAAAAATTGTGAATAAGCTTTTAATGGCGTCTAAAAGTACTGTCTGCATCACCGAATATTTTGCAAAAGATACCATTGTATAGCTCAATTTATGACGCAACTTTCATCTGAATACACCAAAGTATGCCAACAACTCCTTGAAAAGTTATGAAAGAAATAATGACAAAAAAAATCTCTTTTTTTTGCATCAAAAACAAACAATGGTCAAACAACTGCACTCACATATGGAGGTAGCGCACACTTCTAACAACATGGAAACAAAAAAACCTGTCAAAGCAGGTAAAAACACAATTTTTCGTGCTTTGTAGAGTGTTCGCAGCAAAACTGACTTTAAATTTTAACCAATAATCTAAGTGTCATAATGTTAATGTGATATAACCAATAATGGGAATGTTGCTTTTACAGCCTGGTCATATACCTACTACATAACTTATTTACTTTTCGATCAAAGATCATTGTAAAGCATAGTCAATACCAATAGTAGAAGGTTTCAATCCCTGTGTTTGGGATCACCAAAAAGTGGTTAAATAAATAATATAAACATGCTTTATATAGTTTTTAAATCGGGCGCTATGCACTGGACTCCAACAAAGTGGCAGAGATGTTATAGAAATAATCGAACAGCTTAGTATGGCCAGCCAAGGCTGTAAAAAGCATCATTCCCATTATGAAAATATAACATTGAAAATATGATACTCATACCGTATTCATTTTCTCCATTCGCTCAGTTTTGAGGATTACCATAGAAGAACGAACATAATTCGTCGTCAGTGTATTGCTACCTCACTCGTTCACACGCGAATCTTCAGTGTTCCGCCGTCTATTTCCAGATCAAATCTGGGGCATTACGGATGCAAAACTGAGCGCATAAGCTACTAAAAATGAAATCAAAATGTGCAAAACTGGTTGTGACCTGGTGCGAAACTTTGTATAAACGAATACGTTATTAGATTATTGGATATAACATGAAGTCAGTTTTGCTGCAAACACTCTACAAAGCACGAAAAAATAGTGTTTATACCTGCTTTGATAAGGTCTTTTGTTTCCACGTTATTAGAAGTGCGCGCTACATATGCGAGTGCAGTTGTTCGTCCATTGTTTGTTTTCGATGCAAAAAAAAGAGATTTTTTGTCATTATTTCTTTCATAACTCTTCGAGGAGTTGTTGGCCCACTTTGATGTATTCAGATGAAAGTTGCGTCATAAATTGAATAATACAATGGTTTATTTATTTTATTTACATAGTATTCCGTCTTACGACATAACTTGACGAACATAATTCCTAAAGTTCACTCGGTTCATAGCAACCGTTCTCCAATTTCTCGAGCACCCCACATTCGCCAGATCACGCTCCACTTGGTCTAACCACCTCGCTCCGGCATTCTCGCAACATGTCCCGCCCAGCGTATCCGGCCAGCTTTCACCACCTTCTGGATACTGGGTTCGCCGTAGAGCCGCGCGAGCTCGTGGTTCATCCTTCGCCTCCACACTCCGTTCTCCTGTACGCCGCCAAAGATGGTTCTTAACACTCGTCGCTCAAATACTCCAAGTGTACGCAGGTCCTCCTCGAGCAATATCCATGTCTCGTGCCCGTAGAGAACAACCGGTCTAATGAGCGTCATATACAGGTTACACTTCGTGCGAGGGCTAAGTCTTCTCGACCGCAGTTGCTTGTGGAGTCCATAGTAGGCACGACTTCCGCTGATAATTCGCCTCCGGATCTCACGGCTGGTGTCATTGTCTGCGGTCACCAGTGAGCCGAGATAGACAAAGTCTTCGACTATCTCCAGCTCGTCGCCGTCGATCGTGACCTTGTTATTACTGGACAAGCGGGTTCGGTCGGTCTCGGATCCGCAGGCCAGCATGTTCTTCGTCTTGGACGTATTAATCATCAACCCAATCCTTCCTGCTTCGCGTTTCAGTTTGCGGTAGATCTCCCCCACCACCGCAGATGATCTGCCGACTATATCAATGTCATCGGCAAAGCAGATAAGTTGACTGGATTTGTTGAAAATCGTGCCCCGCATTTCGCCCACCGCTCGTCGAATAACACCTTCCAGCGCCACGTTGAACATCATGCAAGATAGACCATCACCTTGTCGAAGCCCCCTGCGAGATTCGAATGAACTCGACAATTCACCCGAAATCCGCACACAGCACTGCGTTCCATCCATCGTCGCCTTGATCAGTCTGATCAGCTTCCCGGAAAAGCCGTTCTCGTCCATGATTTTCCATAGCTCGTTACGGTCGATCGTGTCGTATGCGGCTTTGAAGTCGATGAATAGATGGTGCGTAGGGACTTGGTGTTCCCGGCATTTTTGGAGGATTTGCCGTAATGTAAATATCTGGTCAGTCGTTGACCGTCCCTAATACAATGGTATTTTTTGCAAAATATTCGGTGATGCAGACGGTACTTTTAGACGCCATTTAAAGCTTATTTACAGTTTTTCATGTTGAAAGTCATTAATTAATTTTTTTAAGTATTTTATTTGGAAAGCTGATAAAATTTCAATGCATTTTGATGTGCTATTTTATAATTTCCATTGAAAAATAAAAGAGTTATGAAGCTTTGAAATATGGTTATTTTTTATTTACAAAAAAATCTAACCGAAGCTAACTCAAAAAATAAAAATGTAAAAATCTGAAAAAATACATGTGATTCTAAGTCGTAAAATGAACCAAATTTTGAATTTTGGGGAAAATCTGAAGACGCCCGGTGCAAACCCGTAAGATTATAAAAAATATCCTCGTATCATAATTTTAGGGATAAAATTGAAAAAAGTGGTCGTCCATATTATCTGTTCACAGTTTTTGCGATATTAACGCTAATAAACATCGGATTGAAATAAAAATTTGCACACGGGAGTTTTAAGGGACAGGCAATTGATTTAAGGAGTCAAATTGTGTGTGATGGGTCGGCGAAAGAGGTTGCGCATAGTTCACTGCGTTTTCGATATTATCGTGATTATTCATTTTAATGAATATGTGCACATGAAAGTTTTAATGCACGATCAATTCATTTCAGGTGTAAAATGTTGAACAAAGAATCGGCAAAAGGGGTGATTCATACTAATTATTCAATGTTTTTGCAATAATAACATTTTTATGCATCGAACTAAGTCGAAAATTGATACACACGAGAGTTTAGCAGGACGAGAAATCGATTCTTGATTTCAAATTTCATTTAACGATTCAATCTATCTATAATTATTCCTGATCTCAACACATATTACTGTTGATTGTTTTTTCAATACATTGTTTTTTGAATACATTACTAAATATGAATCCAAACAAGACGGAAATTTGGACAAAGGTGATCTTTCCGAGACAAGCAAAAGGGTGTTCATAAATACTGTTTAATATTTTATGCAATATCGTCGAGAAAAGGCATCCCAATAACCATTCAAACACAAACTCAAAGTTGAAGCGAATCGAAGTTCATACGGAATCAGCTAGTAGAAAATAAGATCCTTATGGACAGGGCCGGATTAAGCCATCGGAGGGCCCGTTGCAATTTTTCATGGGGGGCCCCTTTGAATCAATTTTTTTTGCATATTCTCTCCTAGAGAGCACATAATATTTTAAACATTGATAGAAGCTGTAAAGATTTTGAAGAATAATCAAAAAATTAAAATGCTAATTAAAGCTGATAAAAGCAAAATTCAATTCACCATTTATTTAATAACTCTCTAACCACCCGAAAATCTCAGGATTAGAAAAATTTAAAGATAGATATTAAAACTGTTTTAAGTTAATTATCAAGCAATTGGTATAGTACGAGCTTCATCGAAAGCAGAGATACAGACAGTTCAACAGTGAAATTCCAAACCTAGAATCCGACGTGTGTTACCGTCGAAAGGTAACAATGCGTTAAATGTAGGTGTTAATGGACCGATCCCATGTATATAAAATTAAATTAAGTTAGGGTAATTATTGTAATAGTTTTTGTAAGGCTCGATGTTTGATGATAGGGAAACATAAAATTGTCATTAGCTGTGTTGTCTGTTAGTTTAGGATTTGCGATAGGGTTCTATGTTCGGTTATCATCACGGAAGATTTCCGGTCTGGAGTGTCCCAAGAGCGCGATGCCCTAGGACACAACTACCAGAACGGTTACGTGATGTGGGCTGGCTTCCGTGGCTCGTGAGTATGATAATCGGACATAGAACTATGTCCATGGTCACCCTAACTGCCAGCATCCCTACCCCGTTCGTGCTATAATGGGCGACTTGAGTTTGACAACCAACAAATTTCCGGGGCGAAATCTCGAAACGAAGTGGAGAGTTGGTTGTCGGCAAACCGTTGGTTTTATTGTACCCTGCTGGCAAGCTCCGATTGGCCGCAATCAAATCGACCCTGCTGGCACAGGTTCCGCTGGAAAAAATCCGCTGGCAAGCTCCGATTGGCCGCAATCAACTGGCTGGCTTCGACCCCGCCGACTCTGGTTCCGCTGGCACTGATTCCGCTGGCACTGGTTCCGCTGGCACAGGTTCTGCTGGCACGCATCTGCGGGCCCGAAGTCGCCAGTGTTGACCCGTTCTTACAACCTGCTGGCATCGACACATCTGCGACAATCCGGCAACTAGACATCCAAGTGGAAGAAGGCAGACGGCTACCGCAACCACAAAGTATCAATTTCGGGGGTCCATCCAAGGATCGTCGAATGGCGCCCATCCGCTCCGGCAATTGCGGTAAGCCACACTATTAAGCCTTCCGAGAACCAAGAAATCAAGTCGCCACCCATGCCCTCAAAATCATTTCAAGTCGTTGTATCGGCCGCATCGATTCCCTTCCCTTATAACCTTTGTTGTATGTCTTAAATAAAAAAAAATGTAAAAACGTAAATTTCCAAACTTATAATTTTCCGAGCCGATATATGTTGGAGAGGTCCGCTATCTCATTCGGAGATTTGTTTTGTTGCGCATCCCTCTTCTTCGTCTTTTTCGTGTTTCCCCTTTGCAGTTAGCCGACTCTGAGATTAGCGATAAGACTGAGCTAGTCGGTCGTTACCCGTGACAAAAGCTACCTTCGAAAACAATAATTCGGAATGGAAATGAAATTTCAAGACACAGAATCATACATTTGAAATAAGATGAGATATATCTATATTATTCATACTTAGAGAATCACTCAATGAAATTTGAATTCAATAAGAGAGCGTTTTTTTAGTATTTTGAGAATGGTCATTCAGGGAATAATATGCTGCATTCAGGGTATTTACAATAGTAGAGATTAATTAAAAAAAATCAGAATGAAAAGTATGAAATTTGGACTTAATCAATTGGAAAAGTTTCAATTAGAATTTCAAATTTTAGATTCGAATTGGGATAACAATTCAATGGCGGAGCTCAGTTTTGTCCAGAGTGCCTCCAGCTACGGGTGGGTGCATATTGAGGAAAAGTAGGCAAGGGGTACCAAAAGTTTCTCATTGGTGGGGGGTAGAGACGGAGCGCTTTTTGACAGCCAATTGTTCGCCTACCATGCCTACGATTACAATTGCCTGTCACAAGATGGACGATTCCGTGCGTTGGTATAAGAACACACCTGAAGCTTTACACGCCTTGGTTTTGTCTATCGATCCTATTTAGTCAACTACAGTTACCTTTTTTTTAATTAAAAAAAAGTGTAGATTGTATAAATTAATGCAAATTTCAATAATGTTCGACAAACAGACATAAATTTTGCATTTTTCATACTCATACTTGTGCTAATAGAGTGAGCTAATAAAGCAATAACTAGAATACCAAGGAAACATCTGAATCCTTGATTGAATGGAAGATAATAAATAAATTAAAATTCAGTTTTTGTTTTGCATGTAGGTTTGTTTGTTCATCAGTTATCAAAGATTAATTTTACTAAAATTGCCTTTATAGCTCGTTTAGTTTCAATTAATATTTTTTGTTTGTCCTCTCCTCCGGAAGTGAACCGACGCTAAACAAATTCAATCAAACACACGTGGCCATTCGTCGCTCATTCTCGGATGTTGAATACATATTTTCAGAACCAAATTAGCCCTCTTCGGCAGTATTTATAAGCGGTACGCACTATTCATGCAATGGACCGGAAAAATGCACCCATAAAGAGAAATTCTCCTCAAACATGCGGTGGGTGGCATAACTTTGCCCAGGATCGTACAATCTGTCCATTAGCCGGATTTATGACCATACCAACAATACTTCAACGTTTGAGGCCGAGAACAAACCGATCAGATGCCAGTAAAGAACTTGAACCGGAGAGAGGCTTAGACGATTTATCGATTCCGATTCGATGAATATTTGTTGTTGTGTCTACATGGCAAAGTGGCAAATAGGTGCTTCGCCGAATTTACGCGGCCAACGACTTGTTCTTACTCTAGCCTAGAAAGGGCCCAGCTCGATTGGAACGAGCCGAACAAAACAGGAGAAAAAAAATGGTTCCTCTTGACATATTATTGCCATTACCGTATTAGCTGGCGTGTTTCATGATTCGGTTCATGCACTTGAGTTATTTTGGGAGTGCTACTGGTTCTTTTTTTTTTTTTTTTTGATCCACCATTCCTTCTACCGCACCAAAAGATCGTGTAACGATGCCGATCACAATCTCAACCATGTGCGTTTGTTGGCAGTTGGAGCGATACCGAAAATGAAGGATGATTTTCTCAAACATAACCATCCATCGTTCTAAATCATGTGCGACGTTAGCAAATTAGCGAAAATATGTCGCAGCCGCACTGCAACTTCTTCTATTTTGCGGGTGCGGTTTTGGAACGAACGCGTCGCTTGACACATCGATCCTTTTTTTTGGTTTCGTTTATGATTTATGATTTTGTTTATTACACATGGAGTGAAAAGTTCGGCTCAACAGATGGGGGTCGATGGTTTATTTTTTTCCATTGGAGTGTGTACTGGATTTTAAATTAAAATTAGCTCTCACGCCTACAGCTTGACACATTTCGGTTGACGAATGTGTGTTACTACTATTGCTTCTGCAAATAACTTCAACGGTGCTGTATGGAAACTGTGTAAAAGTAAACAAAGACTTTTTGCTACAAATTTACTTTTTGATGCATCTAAACATGCGATTCCTTAACCTTGTGGATTGTTTACCAGAGCTGAAACGTGAAGAATGCGGATAGTCGCGTGAAACTTGGAATCAACAAATTAAAATAAGCTTTGAATCTCCCTATCAAGCCATTCAAAGTTTTGTTGTTGTTCACTGCCGTTCCAAGCAAAACTGTCCAATGTGACTTTTGACTCATTTTCACTTTTTTGCTGGAAACGACCTCTTTTAGTGTTAACTTTCGAAAAAAAACAAAAAAATTATACTTTGTTCTAAACTTATACGAAATTTCCATCAAGGTGGTTGTCTCTATGTTGATATTTCGCAAGAATGTCACACTAGAGAAAATTTTATGAAAAATGCTTATTTTATCAAAAAAGTCTCATAAGATAAGTTTAAACAGTCGAATTAATGTTATTCACCGAAAAGAATATTAAAGTAGATGGTGGAGGAGGAGGGAATAGCCTTAATGATTTACTTACAACAATTTTCACCAACACTTTTCGAAAAGCACTACACAGAAAGAAAAATGTAAATTTACGTTACACATTTTCGCATCGTCGCCGACAGAATATGGAAAAGACTATAGCATCTTGACGATTGCGAAGAAATTCTCGTGCAATTTCATGTAAATCTCAGCGTTGGCGACGTTCATTCGTTCTTTTTTGTACCTGTTCGAGTGCTGTTTGCTTCTGTTCGAGTTGGAGGTGGTGCGTACAAGATTTCCAGCCAGTAACGTTCGTGAAAACTAAATGCAATTCTATTTATGAAGGTATGTGTGTGGAAATGTGGGTGTTACAACTTGTATTAATTGTAAATTTGTTGTTTTGCAGAATATCACCACGGAGGATTCAATTTTTCCGGCATCTGTCGTCGTTTCCTTCGCTGGGTGAATTGAAAAGCACCGACAGGCGTTTGTGTCAAGTCGACAAGATCGAATAAAGGTTCTTATTAATCAATATCGCTGATTTGTTTATTATTTTCAAACACTCCTTTAAACAAAACATCAATAAAAGAGAGGTTGAGCATGTAAATCTACAGTAAACAATCAATATCAATAGGACTGGGAATTTACATGTAACAAACAGTATTAATACATGTAATAACGCGATTCCCTTCTACCCATGCAGCTGCATGTAAATCTACGTGGATTTTTCTAACTGTGTACTTACAAGATTGATACTCTACTATACATTTTTATAAACAATGAGGAACGTTTTTTCTCAAATTACGGTTCAATTTGATATTTTGAGTGAAAAAGAAACTATACAAGCTTTATAAATCATAGAAAAAGTGTAGCCGTGTGACAGTTTTTCGTAGATCTAGCATCGATATGCCTTCTGATTCTACGCAAAAGTCACACAAAGCATTTTTGGCTCTAATTTTCCTTTTGTTGTAGGAAATGTGATTTTTTTTTAACGAAAATTGTAAAATGATTTACTTTAACTGTTGACTACGGAAAAACTGTTGGTGAATTTTTAGTTTGAGAGAAGAATAGGAAATATAGCTGAAACTTCAAACACGTTTTTCTCGTTTCTACCTTTTTTCACATGGGACAATTTTGCTTGAAACGGCAGTTCAGTAGCGGCAAATTTTTCAAATAACGCACAAATATCAAATGGTTCAATAATTTGTATAAGTTATTTAAAAAAACAGACAGAACAAATTTAAATTACTTCTACTTGGAGTTAAAACATCATGGGGGAAGGGGGATAAAAAAGACAATTAAAAATTTTGAATGAATTGAAACAAAATTGACAAAAGCTAATATTCAACAAACTCGCATACAATCTACATTGCACAAAATCTAAAAATCGAGTTATTCTAGATAGAGAATTGGGAAAAAATCTCGAATACAAAAGGTTATATCATTCTTATTTTTAAATATGTTATTTTTGATGCTCTTTCAACTGTTTGAATTTTCGAAGAATTTATCAATATTTTTACAAAATAAAATCCCTTCGGGATTTCAAACAAATCGAAGAGAGGGGATGACAAAAGAAGAATTTGATATTTGACGCGGCCTAATTTGTAAAATAACAATAAATTTCTTTTACTTATTTTATCTAAAAGTAAGGCTTAACAGCCGTGTAAAACATTTTTATATTTGAGAAATTTACAGTATTTCTTAAACTTCATTCGAAAGTTTATTTGTTTGGTAAGTAATCAAAGAAACGTAATTGACATGTTTGGTAATGGATATCATAAAATTCTAAGTTTAAGAAATTTATGACTCACATAAAATAAGATATTCTTTGTTTTTTTAGGGTTGAGAAGGAATCATCGGAGCACCTTTTTGGTGACTGCCCTCGTATTATTCAAAACTACTCGGGAAAGATATACAGGATCATTTCGAAATTTGGCTTGCCTCCGGCGGAATGTAATCCAAAATCACACAATCATTTTAATTCACGACACTTTATGATTTTCACGAATTGAAACTAATTGTTAATTGTAAATTTCTATGTGCAATTCAATTACCCTTTTTTTATGGAAACTCTAAACTCGACATTCACAAACCCTACCCTACCTTTAGAATGGGTTTTTATTAAGAATTGTAACTAAACAAGAACGGAGTTTGAAACGAACCATTTTAACATCAACATTAATTCATCGAATACCGAATTTTATCCATTGACAAGTTGGAAAACATGTAAGAGGCTTTTATCTCTACCCAGAATCAGCAAAAAACCCAAAAATCTAATATACTTCAACTGACAAAATGATGTCAAAATGATGATGACAAAAAATGTTATTAGAAAAGATTGTTTTGTCATTAAAAATGTTATGCTGATATGAAATATTCTTCAAGAAGCCAATTTCAGCCACAATTTTATTTTGCGTTCCTTGTTCTTCTAAATGTTCAACATTACATTTGAAAAGGTGCAAGGCCAGGTGCAATGAATGTAATTTCAAAATAGGTTAAAATCTTTTAAGGGTGTTCTACACTGTATTGACAAAACTTGAGACAAAAAAATAACATTGTAAAATAAAAGTTTTGAATCAATCCACTTTCATCAAGACTTCAAGTAATTTTGAGTTCTGCGAAAAAAATATATAAGTTTTCTGTTTGTTTCCTTTTTATCATTTAAAGAATTTTTAAAGAAGTTTAAAGCCGAATTGAATTTAAGATACTTTTTAAAGCATATATCTAATCGTTTTACAGGTTCCAACAAATTTGTGAAGGAAATCAAAATTTTTTTTCAACTTTCTGCAGTAAAATAAAAAAAAACTTGTATTGATATCTTTCCAAATTTATAAAAACTGTTGAATTTTTTTTTTTGATCATGCATCATCATCATCATAAAAATAATATTCCTTAATTGAATGAAGTAGAAATAAACGGAATCAGAATCAGTTTTCTTCTTAAATGCAGATTTGATGGTTAATCAGTCATCAATGATCTATTTCACTTTCAACTGACATCTTTAAAAACTATAATCAAAACTAAATGTGCTTTGACAATTTTGACAAAAGATTCGAGTTCAGGCTGCTAAAATCTAAATCATTAAAACATTTGTATGTACCAAAATGTTGTTCCCTTGAGTTATGAATCAAACTCTATAAATAAGTTTTTATAATGGTAAGACGTGTTCGTCTATTGAAAAAAATCTTTCTTGAATGTAAAAACTTATCTTGTTTATATTTTGTTTAAAATTTAAATGAATTCACCGAATTTTAAAGTCAAGCAATTTAAATTTTTTGAAATATTTTCGATCAATTTGTCTACATTTTTCAATTTGGAATTTTTGTGGTCTAAAAACAAAACCTTCAAATTTTTTCCTAATCAAAAATTCACATTGAAAATAGCGATTCATTTTTTTTTAAATTCAAAACACTACAACGGAATCCCCGGTTCACCGAAAATGTTGTGTTCAATTTTGTCGAATATAATGTAATCATTAAATTTTTAACATTCTAGTTATGATTCTAGTTGCGACACATTCGCGGCGATCGAAAAAACGAGATATCTCGTATTCGATGCACAATGTGTTAAGATGAATAGTAAATAATAATTATTATGTATCATTTTCCTAACAATTAAACATGGTTAATTTGTTACCTATATAACATTTATATAAGATTTTAGATGTTTTTTTAATCTGTGTTTTGGAAATATTTATTTCAAATTTGAAAACTAGACTGCTTAGAACTTATTTAAAAGCAAATTTCTAGTTCATAATAAGAAACATCATTTTGAAAAAAATATCATTCATACTATCATAGTCATCAATGTCATTGGTTTGAATCTTTCATTGTGATCTGTTTTGGAAATTTTGATTTATCAGATTTTTTTTAATATGTGCAATAATCAGGAGTAAGAAAATAATATTAGAAATTCATGACCATATTAATTGTGTATTTTTTGTATTGTTTTTTTTTTTATTTTTAGCTACATCTGAATTCCGAACCTTCCCTCTCCCCTTCCCCTCCTATGGACGAGTCATTTGAACGGGCCTGTTGAGGTCTGATGAAAGTTTTGACCGCTGTCCCGGATTTTCTGGTAGAAAAAAATCGTACTTTAAAAAATGACATCCAATTTAAACAATGACCGTTAATTCCTTTATAGTTTCCGAAAAAAAATTATTTATGAACAAAATAAAACCCAGCAAACATATCATCGCGTTAGAAATGATAGCTTAAACCGTTAAAAATGTTAATGCGAATCGAAATTTCTACCTAATAAATTAACGATCGTAAAAATGGTTACTCGAAGTCGGTATGAATCGGATATGAAGAAAAGTCCACGATGTTTACAAATTTGTTCTCCCGCGCGGGATTAAGTCGAGGGATTGCAATCGAGAAAGAATTCTTTGCATTTGGAATGGTAATGATCAAAATTTCACAACTGCTTCACATTTTCACTCTTTCTGAGCACTGGTTTCTCTCATTTTAATTCAAACCTTCTCATTTTCCCTAACAAATTGTCACAAATTACCACAAATTCAACCATTGGCTGCACAATTTGTGTGATCATTGACGAATTTTCTCCGTCCCCCGATTCAAGTGAGAAAACAAACTTCTTCTACTCTCTGCGATAAGCAGTGCAACCAGATTGCTAAAAATCAGATGGATCATTTGGAAAAATTGTCCAATGAGAGAAGCAGCAAATATTGTCGCTGGCAACGGTTTGCATGTATTGAGAGCCAAACTTGCGCTTTCTCGTATTCTTTCAGGATGTACGAATAAGTTGTTGAATATCGTCAAATTTGCATAATTCTTGTCACTTAAGCAAGAAATGAAAAATATGTATGAATATTGTCTCCACTTTGGTAGGTAAATGTTATTTTTTTCGAATTTTATGCGATGATTCTATAATGTACATGAATCGTATGACAAAGTTGGTTGAGAAATATACCTAAAACAATGTTTGCTTGGAAGCTCCGTAAGCAAACTTGATAAGTAAATTTTTTTAATTAATTTTTTGCTATGGTTTAGTGATTTGTTCTGCACTGCCTTCTGGAGTATGGCAATCTTCTTGTTATAAATAAATTTGGAATAAATTAATTTATAATCCCTTCACTTTTACCTCTCGACTCATACTGCTAAATTTATACAATTTTTCCCTTATTCCTTATCTTGGCTTATCGAATCTTCACTCTTAACTTATGTCCTTTGACTCCTAACTTTTGATTATAGATTCTTGGCTTTAGGTTTGCGACTCTGGATTCTTGACTCTTGATTGTAGGTTATTTCTGGATTTTATAATCTCCGGTCTTGACTCTTTGTTTTTTAAAAAAAAGACATACACCGTCTTAGCCGATTTAGGCTTTACAGACTGAATAAATGACGTGGACAACTTAAGATTAACATTTAACACCCAGTACCGAGATGGGAATCGAACCCATGCCATCAGTGGATCAGCGATTACCGTCTTACCACGCTAACCACTCGACCACTGAGACGTACATTGAATTTTGAATTGAGACTCTCGACTATTCACTTTTGTATTTTGACTTGACTCTTCACTTGTGACTTTAAGCACTTGATTCTCGACTTTTGATTCTTAACTTTCGACTCTAACTATTCACTCTAGTTATACTCTTGGTTCTTGATGCTGTGATCTTGATTCTTTGATACCGATTCTTTGATCTTGAGACTCGCTACTCTTGATTCTTCGATCCTGATTCTTTTTGACTTTTATATAAAAAACGAACACAAACACATACAGGACTTTGGACTCATGATGCCTGGTGACTTTTTATTCACTTGTTAACCTAGACTTTTGATTCTTCACTCTTGTCTCTTGACTGTTGACTGTCACAAAATTATTGATTCCTGATTTTTGACTGTTGACGCTTGACCCTTGACACAATATTGTTTCCTGACTTTTGACTCTAGCCTCTTTATTCTTGACTCATAAAATCTGATACCGGAATTATTTATTTCTTAGGTAGAAACGGAACTTTCATTATCGTTCCCAGTAAAATGTTCCAAAATACAAAACAAGCTAGAGTTTCGGCTGATTTTGACCGCAGTATTGTGCGATTTTTAATATTTTCGACTTACTACCTACTTCTAAATAAACAATCTCTTAGAAAGGGTGTGTTACTATTTTATACTAAATAATGACTGGCTTTTCCTTCATACGGGCAATCAAAAATTTTATCGAAAAATCTTGAACAAAAATACTGAAATTAAATTTGCCTCTAAATTCGATGACCTTGAATTGCTTCGAAAACATATGATGGCAACGTCACATCAAATCATCTGCTGGCATCATCTTGCAAAAATTAAGAAAAAAAGTCGTCTGGCCGGGCCGAGAAATTCTATCATGCGAAACTCCAAATCTGCTCCCCATATGCCGTAATAAATCTCCAAGAAAGAAAAACTCTATGCTGGCTGCCTGCAGTAGCAGATTTTCTGCTGCAAAGTCGTCTGCCGTTTGCCCATTTGGACCGAATCAGAAGAGCCCCCGATGACAGCGATATGAGTGTTTAAGTATGTAAATGCTGTCGCGGATTACACGCGAAAGCATCGGAATCAGTAGGTAGTGAAAACTCGAACAACGAAATGGATGTGTTTTTGTGCCACTCCAAAGTCCCCAATAATTTGAAACCCCAATCCGAATCCGAATCCGAACGAAATGGACTAACTAACGGACTGACTAACTAACTAGAAGAAGCTGATCCGAATCAAAAAATGCCCCGTTCAGCAGAACTTTTTCCTCTTGCCTTGCATGATACGGGGTTGCGCGCCACACTCTCTGTGCGGATTCGAATTCAAACAGAATGAGAGAGAAGAACCAACCGTTTCAGAACATTTAATATGTTTGTGATGCTTGTTTGAGTGGGGTGTGCGATGGGTTTTTACTTTAGTACGTAGCACTGATTCCATTTCAGCAGCAGGGCGAGTCAAGGCTGGAACGAACATAAGAATCAATCAAAACGCAGTTACTGTTAATGGGGCTGCTTGACAACGTTAAAGTGTGCTGGATTAACAGGAAATAGTTAAAGCTTAGTTCTTTTAGAAATGGGACACTTTCTTTTGATATTAGCTCATTTACTAGTAATCGGACACTCAAAATTTTGGCAGCAATTTGTTGCCTGTAAAAAGTACTCTCCGACCTATTTTTTTCAAAATTTAAAAATTACGCGTTTTTGAGATATTGACAATGCAAGAGAAAAAGGAAAAAATAATTTTGCACAGTTTCATTCAAAACCCATCATAATCAAATTGATAGCTGACAAAACCGTTGATTATTCGAAGAATTACTTATGTCAGTGGTGGAAAAGTATGCAAATACAGTCAAAAATGTCCACAAAGTTCAAATCAAGCATTGGAGTGAAGCACATGATCGGCAACTTCGACTAAGGGGCATCAGAGAATCAAGTCTCATACCAGCATTTTTAATTTTCAAAAAGCGAAAAACTAAGGGTAGATCGCTGAAATTTCCAATTTTTTTTTTCTCCGATAAGCTGAAAGAGTTGCCTGGCAATGAGTCATTCAAACCATACCTCAAACACTAAATTTTTGCTAGTTCCAGAGCTCGTAAGCTGTATAGCCGGTTCCGAAGCTATGGGACAGATGATTTCTGATGAACGACAAAATTTATGAAATACCCTATTTTAAACGAATTTCAGCGGTTGAGTCCTATACCATGTCTGCTCGTGGCAAGGTCCTGAATATATTAAAGTATGTATTTGCTGGTTATGTTTTATGAAATATTATGATTTGCCAAAATTCTGCTCCTGTGGAAAGAAATAACAATATTCAAAACGAAAACTATGGTTTTCGCTGTTTTTAAAAGCCTAAAAAGAGTAATCTTTTATGTAACCTTCGCAAACTAAGATCTATTCTAACCGATTATACTTTTAATTTAATCTCATGATGGTTTTACTTCGTTATTGCAAGATTTTGCCAGCAGAAATTGCATTAAAAACGCTCAAAAAGTGGCTCAAAAATAATCAAATTTGTTAATTTCGAAACATCTGTTTCCACTAAATTGCCCTCAGTTTCTTTCAAAATAGAAGTATTGGTCCAAAAAGTAGCGGAAATTGAAGGAAGAGGGTGTAGCCACCTTAAATACAGATTAGACGAAGTATTAGTTTGAAAAACTGATCAATATCATGACTGACAAAAGTGTGCGCTAGCCGATGGGAGGTGCCAAGAATAAAGTAGAATTTATCCTTATAAAAAACGATAAATATTTTTTTTCAAATTTTTTCATTAATTATCATAAAATTACCTTCATTTCCTTCATAGAAAGTTTTTAGATCAAACGAAAGGTTTTTGAGATACACGCATTCGTAACTGTCCCATTTCTAAAAGAACTAAGCTTTAGCTTTATTTCTCAGTTACTGTTGCGTTACTACTTCATTAGTTTTATTTTAAATATAAATTCAGGTTGTAAGCAGCAGCGGCTTGTGATATAGCTCAACTTGCAAGTCAGTTGGCTCCTCAGCCGATGTCTTCGAGTTTGAGCACAAGACATCGAACACAGTTGATTAAAACAAAAATAAGGTTTTCCTTAAGACCCCAACATCAAATCACACATTAAAAGAAGTTAAATATATGGAAGTTTCAAAAGTGGCTCCAGAGAGTACCTACGCCAGGTTTTTTTTTCGTTGTTATGCTATTACAAGCACAGAACAAAAATCCATCAACAATTATCAAACGGATTATGAAATTTTTGTCTTTATCAATATTATTTTTTAGTTGAATCGATTTCAAAAGTCTTAGGTAAGCCTTTACCCTTCAAAGCATCTTAATCATCATTCCAATATACTGAGAAACTCAGATATATTAGAGAACAAGTATGTTCTATGATATTTTAGAGATTTAGCGATACAAACAAATTAACGAGAAAAAACTAAAATTTGAGTTTAGAAAATCGGTTCATTGAGAAATAAGATACAGTTAAGCAAAGACAAAATAGGCTATCTTTGTTCTAAGTAAGATTTTTTTTTCTACCGGAAAACCCGGGAAAAAATTCACTTAATTCATGAAATATTTAAAATCTAAAATAAATTACCTACAGAAAAATAACAACACCAAACATCACAATTACATTAGAAGATCAGAATGTAGAAAAATGTGAACGAGTCAGGGATTTAGGAATTATTTTAGACTCTAAACTTACTTTCACAGACCATTACAATACTATCATCCATAGGGCAAATAACATGCTGGGCTTTGTTAAGCGCTTTGGCTTTAATTTTCAAGACCCATACACAATAAAAACACTATATATTGCCTATGTAAGGTCTTTACTGGAATATTGCAGCGTTGTTTGGTCCCTATATTCAATTTCACACGAAGAAAGAAGTGAATCAGTACAAAAGCAATTTCTACTATATGCCTTTCGTAAATTAGGTTGGACATCATTTCCACTTCCATCATACAAAGCGCGCGGCATGCTCATTGACATACAAACACTAAAAAAATGCCGCGAATATGCAATGGTTTCATTTGTAAACGATATTGTTTCGCAGCGTATAGACTCAGAAGAAATTCTATCAAAATTAAACTTTTATGCACCTTCTAGGCAACTCCGAAATCGAAATTTATTTTTCATTAATCACTATCGCACAAACTACGCGAAAAACGGGCCAATAAATTGCATGGTGGCCTCTTACAATCAACACTGCGAAACCATTGACTTTACAATGTCTCGGCAAAAACTCAAAGAATATTTTAATCGAAGAAATCTAAACTCTTAAGGAAAAATTGTAAAGCAGACACTGCGTAAACCTATTCTTAAGGAAATGCACATGTATCAAACTAGTCTACGTTACGGTTGACGAAATAAATAAATAAATAAATAAATAACAATGAATCATCAAAATCGGTCAACATTTGCGGCCAAATAGCTACAAACTATAGGTCAAATTTCCCTGAAACAGATAGCTACAAACTATAGGTCAAATTTCCCTGAATCAGATATTTTACTAACAGCTTTGGAAGGTTAAGACTGCTCGGGTATTCCGGCTTATCCGGGCATTAAACGCAACATTCGACACATCAAGATTTTTTTCCGGAACCATCAATGTATTTATGAAATTCGACAAAAAATCTTAAAGAAAATCATTAGTTCTAGTTGTTTCATCCATGAAAAAAATATGTTAATAGTTTTACCAAAATAATCATAAAAGTTATCAGAAGTATGTAATAGTATTCCAACGCAGCTGATTGACTTTACTGAAGTGCGTCAATAAAAGAAGTTTTTAAAAATGATGATTTGTCCCTTTCTGAATATGAAAGATAGATTATTCCGTAATCCGTATATTATTATAACTGTTCACAGAAACATCTAAATCAGTAGAAAAATAACTTTTCTATGCCATGCAGTAATTGTTAGAACAGAATCATTTCACTAAATTTTAGCAGAAATCACCTTTCTAGAATATCTGGGATGTGGCTCCAGAGAGTGATTACGCGTTGCTTTTCATTTTTTACAAACACGTATTCCGTAGACAATAAATTAATACATCAAATCGAGACAAAAAAAAAAGGTTTTTCAAATTTTTGAATTTTTCGCACGGCCAGACTACGAAGGTGAAAAAATTTCATAAAATTATTTGCCCTTACTCATATATAAACGATGGATTCCATATCTGTTAAAATCTTATCAAAATCAATCAAAAACTTTATTATTTAGAAAACTCAACTCTTCCCATTGATTGATATTTCCATTTGCACAAGGATAACCGAAAGTAAAAATGAATCCCAAGAAACCAAAAGTCCCATATCTACTTAATAGCGTGCCTCCACAGTTCGAATTCCGCTGAACAAAGGTTTCATAGGGAATTTATACCGAGTTTTCTCGAAAGCGAGTATGAAAATTACGAAATGTTCCACTATAGCCTATTTTGTGACATATTGATTGCATCACTTAGTTTTAAAGTTACAAATAAAGCCTTAAATAGCCTTCTATATGCATAAAGATACGAAATGTTGAATTTATATTGAACATTTAACTCAGAACAACTTAAAGTAAGGTTTTATCCGGATTTGTCCGGATGTTTGATACGAAATCCAGAACGAAATTTTTTAAGCAAAAGAGTTTTGCAAAAATATTCATGAAAGATTTTTTTTGGATGCCCAAAATACGATTTAAAAGCTGTCGATAAGTTTTGATGATTTTTTTTTTCAATTTTTTCTATGTTGATTTTTGTTGAGAAATTTCTGAGTTTAAACCGAATTTGCCCGGAAATTCGTGCTGAAAAAATTCTGGCTACCTTATCATAAAGCTAACTCGTAAAGGATAGGTTTTGGAAAGATTAAATTTTTTTCACTTTAAAAATTTTGTCCAACTGTATTTACTTACCACGAGTTTATTACACATTAAAATTCAGTTTCAAAAATGGATCGAATGATGAAGCTTTTTTACAAAGTGATGTCACCACCAGCGTGTAGAGTTGTCTCCAATAAAAAAACGTGTTGGATATTTCGGATCATCTTAGCAAAACCTATTAAAAAATCAAGCACAATTTGTTCTAAAACAAAGGTCAATATTCAATTATAGTTCGTTGTTTATCAAAAAATCGTGCATTTCTTTCAGTATGTTTTTGATATTTTCATGCTTTGCCCTATTTTTATTTCTATTCCAGTTATATCTGAAATTTTTCCCCAACTAATCGGCCCTTTTGTATCGGTTTTGCAAATACATACTTCTTATTTTCCTACTCGCAAAACTTATCATGTGAGGTGATGTAGAGTGTAAAAATATAACGAATATTTAGAGTTTATGTTATAAATTTATTGATTTGGAATCAAAGAATCTGAGTACATATAATCTTATTTACTAGCCTTTTATGACTATAATGACTAAACTTTTCATTTTAAGATTCTTATATTTTGTTTCTCTATATACATAATTAAAATACGACCAACCCAATATCTCCTGTACCGCCATCTGTTAGTGGCAACAAATTTATTTGAAAATGCAACAGATGGCATAGTTTTTCCCTCTACCGGTAGAAAAAAAATCAGAAGGCCCTTAAATTAATACAATCTTTATAAATTCAAGCTTCTATATGATTTTATACTTAAAAGTTTTAAAAATGGAATTTCGATTTTTGAGTTTATGGGAGGAACAAAATGCATGCCGAGAAACCGACGGCGGCATATGGAGGGCAGCAGAGTATCGAAATAGGATTGGTTATGTGACCGAAGTAATATAGAAGAAAATAATTTTTTTTTTTGTTCACTAAACGGTTATTGGTGAGCTGAAAAGAAGGCCATTCAAATCTGTAATGAAACTTCAAAGACTCAATAAGAAATGAAATTTTGGGCTGAAAAAAACGAACGTAAGCTCATTAATTGGGCTCATTCAGCTGTGTTTAACCTGTTTAACGAGACTTTTGGTTGCTTGGGAATATCTTAAATAATAAGAGATTCCAACTTCACAGTTATTGAAAAGACTCTTAACTAGTCATGAGTACTTCTTAAACGATTTAAAGTTCGACAGTGTTAAATCTATCCTTATTTTTTTCTTGGATCGCTGGAAATCCAAACAAATGATAATTATCTGACATTCTGAAAGTTTTTTAAGAATACCCTTGGAAGAAGTTAAAATAGTTGAAAAGTTCAACCTTAAATTAGTCAAAGTTGATTTTAGCAAATTGAGTTTAAATATTTTTTTCTGGGAATCTAAAGATGCCACTTTGAATGATTAAAACTTTTTATTATGAATTGAAATAAATGGCCAAAAATGGCATAGTTTCAGTACATATGAAATGTTTTAAAAATAGATACTGCTGATATTTACAAGTCAGCTTTTTTTTTCATTAAAAAAACTGTTACCTTATATTCGGATTAACAAATTTTTTATTCGGATTAATATATAGTTATTACACAGACAAACAGACGGGACACTCTATTTCTAAACTTTGCAAACACAGCGAGAGAGATAGGCAATGTCGCCACCAGATAGCTCTGCGAAATTTAATTTTTCAAAATAGGTATTTTTAATCATAGTAGCTTCGTTTTAAAGTTAAAGGAAGTAATATTTTCTGAAGATTTTGAATATTTCTTTTAAATTAAATTTTATTTCAGGATAATCTGGATCGAGAAATAAAATTCATACACTGGGGCCTGCAGGAGCATAATTGAAAATAAATTCAAGCGTTATCTAATCTTTTTGAAGCAGCCTTTTAGAAACGGTTGCACTTCACAGCTATGCTTGGTTCTCGTGTCACGTTCAAGAATTTTTTCCTGGCCAAACTACACGAATAAAGCTTTTTGTTCAAACGGATTGGCTCCGGAATGCTATGAGAATCGCAAAAATACTCAAGGAGATTCGACCATTGCGTATAGAAAAACGGAAATTCTTTTTTTTATAACAAGAGAAGATACAATTATTTTACATTATGAGAGCAATAAAATATAAGGGAATCTGTATTAAAACTTGTTTATTTAGTATTCGTAACAGTTTATTTTTCATCTTTTCGCAATTTATTGAAGATGTTTGTGGATTTATTTTTGGCACTTAATTTGTGGCTTGCGTCAATGTTTCACATTTCAAAATGCTACAGTTATTTTTACAATGTCATTGAGAATTAAACTTTGGGAATAAACTAACGAAAGCTTATGAAGTATCCGATACGCTAAGTGTTGTTATTAAATACTCAGAAGCTCCATTCCAAGGTTATTTTTCCATATTTGACGTGCTGCATTTGCTTTTGAAGGCAGTTCACTTCACGTGGAACCATTGAATCACAAAATTCTTGACCAGAACCACTTTACATCCCATTTGATCCTTTGCTGGGTTTAATTCTTCTTCAACTTTTCACAAATGTTTGTTTACAATTTTCTGTTCAATCTCAATTGCATAGGCATCCTTGATAATTTAAAAAGCCTTTAGTGGAGCTAGGCAATGATGGCAAAGTAATCACTTTGCGAAAAATCATTTGAATGTTTTTCAAAACATACAGGTCATACAGGTCTGTGTTTATAATATTTTAGAACATGAGTTCTGAGCAAGATGTTTAAAAAAATTTTTTTTTTTATTCTGAGAATGCGGATTATTTCTGAAAATATTAAGATTTAATAATTATAATTATTTTCTTATCCTGGATATAAATCCTTATAAAAGAGCCTGATTTTATGAGCTGTATGATTTCTTTTTCTTCATTCTTAACTTTTCAAGTTTTTTTTAGAATTTTTCATGAATAAATACTAACGAGGTTATCAACACTTTACGTTAAGAGTTTGAATCGAGCTCTCGAGCAAAATTATGCATGACCGCTGCATTTAAGCGAATCAAGAAAAGCATTTTATGGGATTTTCATCATATTGGATAATTCATCCCAAAGTAAAAAATAAAGTTAGAATCGAACTCACTACAACATTCTCATTTTGGCTTGCCAGTCCGATAATTTACCCAGTGCACCATCTGCGTCAGTTAGCAAACGAAAGTATATTGTCATAATCTTTCTGCCACTGCCCATCACAAAAACGCACTGCTTCTACCGTTTGGAGAATTTGAAATGGGCTGTAGACAAAAAATTCAAAGTTCGTATAGAAATTAGTATGGAATTAGCGATATTTTGTTCAATAAATTCTACAGCCTCACTGTTGTATTGAACTCAAATTCTCGAAGTTGCATCTTATTGCTAATGATTCAGCAATAAGACGCAATTTGGAAAATTTGAGTTCAGTCCAACAGTGAGGCTTTAGGATTTTTTTAACAAAAAATCACTTCTTTTATACTAATCTCTATACGAACTTTGAATTCTTTGCTACAGCCCATTTCAAATCTTAGAGCAACCAAAAATTGCACAGTTGTTATTGGGCCTAAAAAGAACCCACAACCGTTTGATACTTTTTTTTGCTCGATTCTTACCAGTCTAGAACATATATCGAGTTAAGCATTAATATTAATGGAAAACTTACAATAAGAAATCTCATGCTTATAAAATTATATTTTATATTTAGTAAAACATTTTTACTGGAGCTCTAGTTGAGTATCATAAACAAGATACAATATTAAAGATAAGGATTTCAATAAGGAATTTTAACAGGTTGGAATAAAAAATCTAGATTGAAATCAATTTTTTTAAATAGGATTTAATAGGTAATTTTAAAATTTTGGATGGATTCTTAATCTTGATTTCTATTTTGATCTTGAGGATTTTCTTTCGAAAATTAGAGTACTTAGATAAATTAAAAAAAAGCTGAAAAATCATCAAATATTTAGCAGTATCAGCTCAAAATCGACCATTTTTGCGCTTAGAGGGTGATACGGTCAAAATTTGGTCAATATCAACTTGACGTATTTCTTTCAATTTTGCATTTAAAAAACCTGAACACCCCTCATTTTGAAGGTGTGTGTGTAGAATGTTGCTCCTATTTTGATTTTGGAACTCACTCTTCAGTTGTCAAAATGCCGTCCAAGGAAGAAGAACAGCGTATCAAAATTTTGCCCGCGCATCGCGAAAATCTGAGCTACTCGCACGCAAAGCTGGCAAAATCGCTAAAAGTTGCCAAATCAACCTTTACAAATGTAATTAAAGTGTTTGGGGAAAGTTTGTCGACAGCCAGGAAGTCTGGATCGGGGGGAAAACGAAAACCAGAAGCCGCTGAGACGACAAAGAGAGTTGCCGGTAGTTTGAAGCGAAACCCTAACCTCTCTTTCCGAGATGCCGCAAATAAGCTGGGTGTATGGTCTACAACCGTACATCGAGCGAAAAAACGAGCCGGACTATCGACTTACAAGAAGGTAGTGACTCCAAATCGCGATGATAAACAAAATACGACGGCCAAATCGCGATCCCGGAGGCTGTACACGACGATGCTGACGAAGTTTGACTGCGTGGTAATGGACGACGAAACCTACGTCAAAGCCGACTACAAGCAGCTTCCGGGACAGGAAATTTATACGGCAAAAGGAAGGGGAAAGGTAGCAGATATTTTCAAGCACATGAAACTGTCAAAGTTCGCGAAGAAATAACTGGTTTGGCAAGCCATCTGTACCTGTGGCTTGAAAAGCAGCATTTTCATAGCTTCCGGGACTGTCAACCAAGAAATTTACGTGAAAGAGTGTTTGAATAAACGTCTGCTGCCTTTCCTGAAGAATCACGGTTGTTCCGTACTGTTTTGGCCGGATTTTTCATCTCGCAATACGGCCTCATTTGATTTTTCTATGCCTATTTCTTTTGCCATATTGATGAGTAAATTTAACGTGAATCGATCACATGACATTTATCGAAACCGACACGCCTCACACATGTCTTCACCTACATAGTGGTTTGCCTTTCTCAGAATTTGTTTGATCGGCAACGCTTGACATCTCAGTCACGGATGCTGAACATTTGCATCGATAGAGGGACCCAAAGCAGATACTTATTCCCGCAAAACATAACCCGGGGACAGTCAAGCGAGAGGGACGGATTTCTTTCATCGGATGACGAGACAGAGGACAGAGCGCTGCAGCAGCAAACGGAGAAACTGTTGATCCGTAAAGTAATTATTCTGTTATTCTGATCGTGATTTTCTCATACGCTGCTGAGCTGAAGCTGAAATCGGCGGAAAGGGGATTTGATTCTCGGACATACTCGAGTTATGTAAATGGCTGCTGGCTATTAGGGTACCTCGTCGTAATGCATACAGATTCGGTGGCTGATTCGATTCTGAGTCAAACAAGATGCGTCCGGCTCGTGTGAGAGATCTCGTGTTTCTTTGTTCGATGAAGAGAAACACACCGGAAAAGGTTAGGAGGATATCATCTCGCACGCAGTGACATAGATTCGGTTTTAATCGTGGAGTTTTTAACAAGAATCCCTGAAATCGATTCCATCTCATAAATAGGAACGCAATGACAACAAGCAAATTTCTTCACGATTTTTCTAAGATCTAAACTGTAAAATTAACAAGCAGGCAATATTCAAAAATTTGAGTTATAACCAGTGTGACGGTATTTGAAATAATTCTCTTCAGCAACCATTACTTTTGGAGTTATGTTTCAAATTTGTTTATGTTTTTTTCATCCAAATTTGCAAATGATAATTGGATTGGAAAAAAAGATTTTTTACTGTGATTCAGCGATAAAAAAAAAGTTCTAAATCATAAACTGATGTTCATATTTTTTAAGGTATTAAAAAATATAGCACGGTGTGCCAAAATACGTTATTAAAAATAAAAAATGACCACCAAAACGGCAATCGACATTCAAAAGATATAGTATTCAGGCATCTTTCCTGAAAATTTGGAAATTTTTCATCGGGCTTTTTTGAAATTAGAGCGATTTTAAATTTTAAGTCAATTTGCATTAGATTTCCAATGGGGTTTTTCGACATTATGTTCTATGACCATGGATTTTTCTGACTACTCATATTTTATGACAATCACCCAGTTCAATGACTTTATAGAAAATTTCATGCCTGACAACTTTGTGGAAAACTGGAAAAAGATTTGAGTTATTCCTGAAAAGTAATTGGCAATATTCTAAAACTTCATTAGACTGATTGAAATTTTTCCATGTTTCTTAAGTTTATTTTCAATTCCGCTTCACTAAAAAGCGAATATCTTTCCAGGTGTAGTTTGAATCGTTTCTGCGTCTTCGATAAAGTTGTTTGGGATAGAATTTTCAGCACAAATGTGTATGTAATAGTAAATCTATGGGTAATAGACATCATACGAGCTCACAGCTCTTTGAAACCAACTGCTCCTGTATCTGCTCAGAATGTGTTCGAAATAAAAGTTGACAACAACTTAAGCGTGAGGAAAACCCTTAGTATTACTCGAAATTTCCGTAAAATGGGTATAAATTTTGAGCCTAATCTTAAAGAAAAGTTAGGCTCATATAACCGGCAACTAAAGGATTTTTTCGAAATCAAGAAGTTGGGTGATATGGGAGAAAACGAAAGCGTCAAAGAAGCACCTGTAGTATACTATAACGATGTAAAAGAAATTATTCAAAAGATCCGAGACTCGCGAAATATGACTGATAAAGAACTTATTTTTAAATTTTGAAATCCCAAACAACTTTATCAAAGACGCAGAAACGATTCAAACTACGCCTGGAAAGATATTCGCTTTTTAGTGAAGCGGAATTGAAAAAAAAAACTTAAGAAACATGGAAAAATTTCAATCAGTATAATGAAGTTTTAGTACACAGCCAATAACTTTTCAGGATCCACTCAAATCTTTTTCCAGTTTTCCACAAAGTTGTCGGGCATGAAATTTTCTATAAAGTCATTGAACTGGGTGATTGTCATAAAATATGAGTAGTCAGAAAAATCCATGGTCATAGAACATAAGGTCGAAAAACCCCATTGGAAATCTAATGCAAATTGACTTAAAATTTAAAATCGCTCTAATTTCAAAAAAGCCCGATGAAACATTTCCAAATTTTCAGGATAGATGCCTGAATACTATATCTTTTGAATGTCAATTGCCGTTTTGGTGGTCATTTTTTATTTTTAATAACGTATTTTGGCACACCGTGATAGATAATTTAAAGATTCAAGATCTAAAGATTTATAACTTGTATTGAATTCTCATTCATTGAAATTCTCATTTTGAATTCTAATTCTGAATGTTATTTTTGATTGTTTGTTTTCTTTATACTTCGTTCCTTATATTATGTTATGATGTATAATTCAGATAAAAAATAATAATATTTTTTAACACTTAAAGAAATTATCGCAACACCAAAGACCGTCGAGAAAAAATAGTGGGAACGCCAATCTTTGAGCCTTACTCAAATCTACAAACTTTTAACATAATAAACATTTAAATGTTTGTGTATGCCATTCTTATCACATTCACCCTTTCTATTCGTGATGCAATCGTCAGGTGAAACTCATCTTTCGTCTAAACCTACCAATGTCAAATTCACGCCGGATCGTAACTGTAAGATAATATACTATCTATATCAGAAAGATAGACCCATCCGACTCGTCAAAACCCGCTCAAGATGTTTCGTGTCACCGTCATTTACAGGCACCCGTACTCACGTGCTCTTCGAAATGGACAAGGAGGGATGCAAAATGAGCGGTTGCGGGCATTGTTTGTGCTATACCTACTCATTTCATTCGAAATCGTATACACCAACCTCACTGCCATAATCTGGCAAACTGACGTATGCGCCAACATTACCGATTTGTGTTTTTTGCATTTGAACGATAGAAGATACCAAACTCGACCTAATTAAATAAAAATATGTTCAGAAATGTTGAAAAATACCAACATAACATTATGAAAACAAAATGACGTATGCACCATTTCTACTCAAAGTGACGTAAGTTTAATAAAAAAATATGTTTGCAACGCCTTGATTACGTCCCAAAAAAACAGTGAGTGAGAGGACCATAATAAAAGACTGTCTTTGTCAAATTCTTTAATTCTACGAATTAAAATTAATAGTAAATTACTAGTGGCAGCTTCAGGACTAATAGAAATGAGGGACAGAACCTTTATACCATTATACTTGTAAAATGATTGTAAATTTCAAAAGGTGTCAATGGCTTTGCCTATTCGCGAGGAGGTTGGGAAGGGCGGAAGGAGGTGGGTTTGGGTCTTAATTAAGTCCTTGTGTTTCATATTTTTTGCATAATGAATGACGCGTTTTAGTGCGGACTTTCTTTTTGCAAGAAACAAACACAGCAACGATTCGCTTGGAAAATATGACGTCTTTGAAACGTTCCATTCGCGAAAGTTGGATAACCTATTGAAGAACACACTTCGTTAGTCCAGGCACCTGTTCTATTACCGAAATATCCTCAGGCTTACTCTCGCTCATGCTACCGTACTCAGCTATAAACTCCATTTTTTTTGATTCAGATACAGCTCCACGGGCCGCGAATATTTGACTGATTGTGAAAGAAAATATCTGGAAATGGTTTGTCGCATGCTACGATGGATGTACGTCATTTGGTCTTGGAAACAGTGAAAAATAATAGCTGTTTCCACAACAAAATGACGTTGGTAACATAACTTCCGTTAATCAACCTTTTTCCACAAATTATGTATTTGGCCATGTTTTGTCATCGTTTAAACTCATAGTGTACAGATTTGATTATAGAAATTTGCTCGGAGGCTCAATAAAAAAAGGATTTTGCAAAAAGCGCCGTACTGAAAATTTTCCTCGCTGGCGCATACGTCAGATTGCCAGATTACGGCAGCTCAACTCAACCCATTCTCGTCGTGACTTCCGAACCATTTATGAATGGAATGGCCACACCACACCAGCACCGGTAGACGATCTTTGTCTCTGACCCCGTCTGACGGCGAAGGTCGTCCTCAAATTTTTTATTATCTGCTCAGTTTAAGTGAGATTTAACATATTGTTGTTTCGGAATAATGGGAGTTTTATTTTTCGTTGTCTCAAGTCAAGTGGCACGTAAAGGGCCAAACACCATTGCAGTTTCGAAAGAGCTCTTGGGGACCACTCTCAGAGTTCTCTTGCACACGCGAACCCATTCTTAGTTAACAGCTACACAGCAAAAATTATTTTCTGTAAAATTACGGCAAATATCCTGTAACAAAAAGGAGCAGGACATTTACCGCAATTTTACAGGTCTAAAAAAGTTTACATGACACTTATTTTTAAAGTGACAATAACTTTTACAGCTTGCTTCAAAATTACAGGCTGCTTTAAAATTACAGGCTTTATTCAGATTACGGGCTGTTTTCAGATTACATGCTCCTTTCAAATTACAGGTTTTCAAATTACAAGCTCCTACAAAATAACAGGGTACTTCAAAATTACAGTGCTGTAATACTGCATTTTCTGTACTAGCTCAAAACTATTCTTAATATATATAATTTGTTAAACACTCTACTAGGCTGACAGAAACAATTCTCTGGAAAAAAAAGATTTTCAAAATGATAAAGTAGCTGTTACAGCGCAAAGCAAAAATTATTTACTGTATAATTACGTGTAATGTTCACATTACAAGGGCGTGGGAGAGATGAACATTTGCTTTTGCGACTTTTAGGCCCCACGGGAAATCGGAGTTCTCTAATCCAGATGGAAATTGAGTGTGTGTTTAGTTAGAAAAATGTATTTTCTTTTTAGAGCAAACCAATCGAGCTAATTTACCTCCAGATTGTATAGAGCTAAACTTGCGACCGGCTTTGCCGGCTCCAGTCCACAAAAAGTACTACTTGACCAAGGTCCTTTTTTCTCAGGGTCAAGTTTTTTTCCTAGTCATACACCTCGTCATCGAGAACAGAGTGACGTTCCTGTCCGCGCCAAATCCTTAGAGAAGACTGTGGTGTTTTTGTCCTCACCAAACAGCCTCATAAAAGCGAAGGCACGCATCCAATAGAATCGTTAAAACATATCAGAAATCAGGTTACAGCTCATAAGTACCTTGGTAATTTACTCAGAATTATTTTATTCTTCCAAATCAAGTAATTTTTCGGATATGGTTCATCCTCGTTGGAAAAACACCAAATAAAATCGTTGAAATTGAATGTTCATTTGGCTGTTATTCGAATCGATCCTCGAATTCGGGTTCCTTAGCCAGTGGCATCCATTTTCTCTGTTGGTTTCGGTTCGTTCTTGGCCAGGGACGGTTTCTTCTGTTTTTATTCTTGAGATTTCTTCTGTTGAGTTCCAGCAAGTACCGGCTGGAATAAGCTTGCTCTGGAACTCTAAAAGCTTCTTGGTGTTGACTTCCTTTGCCTTGGCACAAAGCATAAAGTTGACCATTGTCTTTACTTGTGCTGGTTCAGCACAAACGTATAAAAACGAGTCACACTTTCAAACGGTACCCGGAAGTAGAACTTCTTCAGGAAGTGGGTTTTTTGTTCCTTCCACCGAATACAGAATTTAGCACAAACTACCTTGGCACCGGAAAACTAGGCCGCTATCCTGTCTTTGTAAATTGAAGTCAAATTTCTAGCTGTCGATTGAAAACCTCATTCGCATCTTTCCGTGGAAATCTAGAATCTGACCTAAAAAAGAGGAAAACAAAATACTATAAAATGCCAAATTTCAATAAATCGACCTACATAATCCCTCTTCGGCTGAAAATCTAGTTAAGATGAAACGTATTCTATTTTCAGCAAATCACGGAGCGAAATTTAAGCTTGATAATTTTGAAGCAAACCACAATTTACACTTTGAATTGACACCAGAAAATCTATATACCAGTCAGGAATATTTACTAAACCAAAAGGGAGTAAGCTAAACCTTAAATACCAGAAGGTATCAAGGGAGTTTCGCATGTTTGATTATAACGATAATAACACATAATTATTCATTTTTATGCTAGTAACTGGATTTGTTTACAATTGGCGTTAACGCCCTTTTCAAAAACCGATACCGAAATATTGAAACTTGGTATGCAATGGGCACAACACGATCTCATGAAATTAAATTTTTTATTGAAATTATTTTGAAAAAAAAAGTTTTGCTACACAATGTTGCATATTTAAAAAATGACAAAAATATTATCATCAAAATTTGAATGTGTTAAAATTGATATCTAGAGTTAGTTTTGATTACGTCGTATGAACCAATGTAAACAAAATTGAGTTATTGGCTGCAAACGATTGATAAACATGTAATCTATCTTAGAAAAAACTTTCATTTTATTTGATCAATGCATAAATTCTTCAAAATGGTTTGAAATTAGGACGTATGATGACTTCCTCATTTTCTAGTGCAATTTGGTTTTTACGACTTTTTGCATTGCACTAAATTGGCGTGCAAAACAAAGGTCGCAAAAAATTTGTTCGGTTCGTTGGTTTTTGCGACCTTATGCATTTTCTCAGATAATGCAGCGGTGAGTGATGTTAAATTAAAAATTTCAAAAGAAATTGTTTGTGAGAGTTGTTCCAGTTAGTATGATTATACAAACTTCTTCTTTTTATTGTGAGGTAAGTTCAAAGCGTATCTTTTATGACTGGACTGATTTTCAGTTTCATCATTTTTCCACCACAGATGCTGCTAACAAAACTAAAAGCGTTTCGTAGAAACCGGAGATTCCAAAGAGAGCATATCACCCGCGAGGTCCTAGACAAAGCTCCAGGGATTCAAACGTAAGTCATTTTTTCTTGTTCTATACTATATGCTGATTGGCACATGACGAATTCCTTCAAAACCCATTCCGGTAATAACCAATATTCAGATGAGCCATACATAATGTTAAAACTTGAGTGCTTGAAGCTAAATAGTTAGTGACAGAAATGTTTAAGACACATGTTATTTAGTTTAGAGATAAAATTTAACAGCATGCAAAACGACGTTAGAGCCAATCATGCAATGCCAAAAGTCGTAAGTACATGTTCACTAGAACAACTAAATGTATGCCTGAATAAAATACACTAGCCTAATTCTTATCTATTTTCTTATCACATGCCGATTTCTAAAGACAATTCCGAGCAATATTTTAAATAGTAGATTTAAAAAGAGGTTAGGAAACTTCAACAGCGATTTTCTCGAAACACGTCAGGTGGCTCATACGACTTAATCAAAAAAAACTCTAGATATTGTTAATTTTGAATAAAAAAAACAGTGATTTCGATACACGATAGCCCGTTGTTCTTTACACTGCAGCCTAGGCACACTGGCAACATGAACTGCTATTTTTGTTATGAGACGAACTTTGTTGTCTGTTGTTTTTGTTGGAAACCTGAGACGGTCTCAGTGTCTTTCGAAGAAAATTGGAGACGCTGAGACCGTCTCGAGACGAACCGTCTCCTAGTGTGGACTAGGCTTAGACCAGGGCTTAGACGTGACACGAGAAAAAGCTTATTGGTAGTGTTGTGTTGTGATTATTTTATGGTCAGCTAGCAAGTGCGTACTTATTTACGTTAAAGCTTTTCAGACCAGCGAGTCATCAATCTGCTAAGCCTTAATAATTTAATTACTCATCTGACCAAAACTGCTTGTTCGATGACATCTTTTGCATGGAGGGCTAATAGAATGATCATCGTAGTCTCGGAAGGTTCCTTCCATTTTCATACTAGGTAGGTTTCGTATAAAGTTAACTCCGATTCCTTAAAATACATATATAGATTTTGTTAATACAACATCATTTTACATGTTTCAGGTAATTGGCGGATCTTCGACTGCTTTTCAAAATCGTTGCATGATTCTCTATTCTAATGCAATAGCTGGGCGTTTTATTTTTAATCGAGCGAACAAACTTAGCAAATTTTTAATATGAAACATTTCATCTTCGGAATCATATCAATACATCAGAACAAATAGCGTACTATTAAGATCAACAAGATATACTCCCCAACATAATTATCAGTCTGGCGAATTCGGTATTTTATTATTTACATTTTGTTTCAATTCATGTTACTAAATTTAGAATATAAAAATTTGCCTAGTGTAACAGTGCAACGTATTACTGTGTTACACTTTTCTACACCATGTTAAAGCATTATTCGTTGGATATAATATATAATGCAGGCTGTGGTAGGATAAGATTGTTTCTAACAGGTGTGTAGCTCGATCTTTTTATAATAATTTACTCATGATGCTTAACGTTAACGCTAATTAGCTAATTAGCTATTGTATCATCTTACTTTTAATCATAGATTAAAAAAACAAAATTGGAACCAAAATAAAGTGTAGGTGCTTAAGTATGAAAATGTTCAGCCTTATCAAACACACTTACCGAAAACGATTTGTGTCCGCAGTCGAACTGCAATAGGGCGTTCGACACAGCGTTAAAGTGTCGAACGTCCAAAGCTTCCTAAGTCGGTTATCTTATACATTGCATCGACATGATTGTTCCGGCCGGAATAGAGATGCTGTTCCGCTCCCGAATTAACTGAAACGGTTGATTTTGCCTTTACATGGATCATTGGGGCAACATAAAATTCTAAAATAACATAACAAATTTCTTTCAAAACGATATCAATTGCTCGACAAAATACCCAGTATTGTTTTAATCAATTTCTGATACATGGTTCCTTTTATTCTACAACTTACCGGTCCATATTTTTCCATCGAGCCGGCTTGCCGTTATTGCCATGGGACCAGAAGCTTCGGCCAACGAATACAGACGCATCTACTGCTTGGCGAGATCCGTAAATACCTGCCGATTGGTAGGAATATGCTAGCCGCAGCCACCGTTGCTTTGTTTTCTGCTGAATCCAGGTGGAATATAGTACTAGTGAGACGAAATATGTAAAAATTGTCAATTTAAAAACAATACAAATGTATAATGGAAATTTAGCAAATATAACGAATCGTATGTCCGTTCATATAGTTGATGGTATAACTTACCTGTATTTTTAAGCAAATTATCGAGTATTAAGAAATTTCTTCATTTGCCATTCGTAGCAAAATATAAAATGAAAAATGAGAACTTACGAATAATCAGCCGGTGATGCCTGATTCCCGCAGTAGTTCTAACTGGCTGATAACGAATTATTTACACCCGCGCTTCCTGTGGCTTAGTGGCCAAAAACGTACGCGATGCTTTTACACTCGTGTATTTCCGATCGGTCTCCATAGCACTACCACGAAACAAACAGTCGATCAGTGGCTAGCAATAATGAATTTTGTTCTTTTGATTGACATCCTATAATTTCACAGTCCTGCAATATGAAAGCGTCTGTAGATAATGCTCTCACTTGAAAATAAATGCTTCGATCTGGAAAATTACAGTGCAAGTCCTGCTCCTTTTTGTTACAGGACATTTGCTGTAATATTAAATGATTTTTCATTTGTTTTTCAACCAACCCATTAAAAATAACGTGTTATTTAAATTACAGGATGTATTATATTAAAGGTAAACATTTTCAATGACACGTAATAGTCATTATTTTTTTCTGTGTACGACTAATATCGTGATTATCGGCTGAAAAACAGAAAAATAAACCTGTGGGATTGGTGTCTGTAAAAGTTGCTGTTGACATTGTGTTATACGATTAGATTAGCACAGACGTTTGAAATCCCATCGGGAGAAACAAAACTGGCTGGCTGCTGACACAGCAATTTGGGGTACCCCCAATTTATTTTTTTCGCTTCCTTTCCTCGGGTTGAGTCGTCATCCGTTATGACAAGTTCATTAAGTTTCTGTTGCTCCGGAACCACCGGCAAAATCATCCAATGAGACAACAAAGTGTACCCACTTGGTTGCCGTGGACCAGACCATGGCACGCAGATGTAATTTGCTCTATAATTAGATGAGCTTAATATCTCGGGAGGCAAGGTCCCGGCACTGCTGAAACGGATCCAGCGGGCTCTGTTTTTTCCCTGAGATGGATTATAGTAGACTTCCAGGCAATGACATTCTAGCGTATGCATAAATGATGATTTGAGGCAATCAAACTTTCGTTCCGCATCTTAATCACAACAAAAGATTGCCGTTGCTTTGTGGATTATAAAAATATAAATTTTGACAGTGCTTTTTCAGAACAGATTACCAGATGCCAGAGAGATTTGTTGAATTACAAGACATGCAGTATCTGGTATTGTAGATCAAAAATATTTTTGCATACTGTTAACACAATGAAGTAAGGAATGTATTCAAAAAAATATAGCACCTTGTTATGTTTTTAACTTTTGAAAGAATGGATGGAAATTGATGAAATTTTTAGTAAAGCCGCCTAGTAATGCAAGGGAACTGCGACGATCTGTCAAGTGATTTTTAAGAGTATCGACTTTATTTTTAAACGCAACGCGCGCCATCTGTAATGAAAACTATGAACTACTTAACTCTTTTTCCAAATCAAGGCTAGTTTTGATTACCTTTTCTCTTTCCTGGAGTTTAACCTAAAAATGACTCAAAATTTTTAATTAGATCGAAACTATGGCAAATTTAGCAAATTGTCCTCTATCGGTACAAAAATAACATACAGTCGAACTTAGATACTGGGTTTCGAAATTTAAATTTACCTAGAAATAATAACAATACCAAAAATACATAAAAAAGGAAATTTATTTCTTAAACGATTTTCTTACTCATGACCATCACACAAACTCGAAAAAATAGTAAACTCTACTTATACGATTCAAAATAAATCAGATTCAGAGTTTCAAATTAATGCAATTTCCGAAAAGTTATCAACAAATAATGATTCTTATTCTGAACTCAATGTTTTAAGTCAATATTTTCGAAATACAGAAAACGAATGCGAATTGAAATTTCGAACCAGCTTTGAGCATACGAATCTGTGCAATAGAATACAAAAAATAACACCAGATTTAAAAAGAAACTAAATATAATAATAATAAAAATAAAAATAATTGTAAATTACTAACCAAATTGATTAACATTTCTTTTCTTCATTTTCAATTAAAGGTTTAATGAAAAATTCCTCTGTTTCATCGTTAATTTGAAATAATATTTCAATCTCTATTTAAATGTGTTTTTTCGATAAGGAAAAACATATCCATTTTGAACTGTAAGAAATTCTTTTAAGAGAATTTTTTAAATACACGTAGACAACGAAAATTTTTAATTTTATTTCAAGAGTTCCAGAGATTAAAGTCAGAGATAAAATTATTTATTATATTCAAATTCTTCAAGTTATCAGAATGCAAGGCTACAAAAGTTTGATTTTTTTTTCATAACGTCATAATCGATTCCAAAAAGTGAGTTCGAGCCCACGAGCACAGTTTTACAATTATACTTTAAAATTTCAAGCTCTGAATATTTTGTCACCGTCAATTTCGATATTGGGTCCCGGAAAAAATAGAAGGTAGAAACTGAATTTTTCGAATGTTTGCAGAACACAAAAATTTAGGATTGAAAAACAAAGTAAACTTATTCAAAATATTTCGAAACATTTCATTACTTTGACTATAAAATTCAAAAAATTTGTTTGAAAATAAAATAAAATGTGAATTCAATTTATTGATTTTACCGGTAAAAGTTATGTTGTTTGAGTAAGAACATTTCCAGATTATGAAAATGAAAATTCGTTTTCTGACTTTACTGAAGGAAGTTTGAAAAAAAAATATTCATATAAAACCGGGAAATTTTTTGATTATTTTTTCTGTTAAGGGAATGTGGCATGTTTCATATTTTTAAAATCAGTACTGGACTCCTATGAACGTTAAACATGGTTGCAGAAATTTATTAGACAACTTTAAATTAAATTTGCTTTGGGGTAACACTGATCAGTCTCTATTTTGACGGTTTTAACGAGTTTTCTTGATCATAAAGGATACAAAACACTTTCATAATATAATATAATATTTGTAAATAATTTACAAATGCTAGTTTATCAATTGCTGCTAAAGCAGTTCGTAACAAGCTCAAATGATATAAAATTACACATGAAACTCTACAAAATTGAACACAACACTTTCGGTGGCTCAAAGGTACTAAATTAGTAACTTTCGGTCCAGTGAATTCTGGAATATAGAATGCTGAACTTCGGAGTTTCTTGGTTTAGATTTCTTCGTGGTCCGAAAAAAAACAACAAGGCGGTCCTTAATGTGTTGGCCGAACAACAACAAAAAATCGAAAGATGGACAATAATGCTAGATTAAATTAAGGGGCTAGATTTGATAGGTTTTCTAGCTTTTTGTCCTAGACAGGCTTACTCTTGGAAAATGTCCTTATTTTTTAAATATCAAAAAGTTACCTCAAACTACACTAAAACTATACATTTACAAAGGAAAATAGTTGATCTCTCACATAAATCAACCTGCTGCTTCTAAACGCTTTGATTTTATCAGCAAAGGTGTTTGTTTGCGAGCCATCGAAAAAATAGATATTTCAAGATTTTGAAATTACATTTTTACTTACATTTGAAATTTTCAAAATCAAACCAAGTTTTTCCCAATTGGAAACTCAACTTTTAGGTTTTTATTTATGAATATGTGGACAAATTTCATGTTAATCAAAGTTTTCCCAGTGATCAAGGTTACCCCGGTTTACTGTAATAAATTTATTGAAGTCTGCAACACGATTGGATTCTAAATTCAATTAAGTTAATACTTCTTTAAAAATTCACAATTTCACAGAATTGTGAAAAGTAAACAAATAGAAAACTTTTTTCGCAGATGTCGAAATTTCTTGGTGTCTTGGAGAAAGTTGCTAAAAACCTTTATTTTTAATTTTTTTGTGATGTTTTGAAGTTTTGTCAGAAAAATGCAAAAAATTTGTTTCATACCTTCAAAATTTTCAAGGCACCAAAAGCTCTTTAATTCTTTGCATGAAAAATGTGAATTTTGTGGCCTTGAATAATTTATTAAAACCGTTTAAAATGTGGAATTGTAGAACAAAATACACAAAATAAAATTGATGCTGATATGGGTTTCTTGAAAAACATTCCGTTAGTACATAAAATTTGTAATAATATAAACCAGAGATAAACAATGCACGGCCCTCGGAAAACTTATGTGCGACCCGCGAAGCTTTTTTTGAAATTGAATTCAATTCCTCGACTTTTTCCTACGGTAAATAATTTATTATCATAAAATACAAGTCCATACGAATATGAATTAAAAGGGATATGACGCAGACTTCTTCAAACATGCACTTGTTGATTGTATTTGAATTTGAATAAACTGGACAATCTGAAATGCCTAAAATTACAGATGAGCACGGGCATCTGTAAATCCTGTGACAAAGTGATAATTTTTTAGCTTCAAGAAAAAAAATGTCGTATAGTAAATATGATCTGAATATAAGTTATTTTGAAGATTTATTTATTTGAGAAAATTTGGCAAAAACTTGCTTGTTTAGTTAGCACTGAAATATTGACAAAACTGAAATTTGCTTTAGAAAACCTACTCCAGCAGCCGAATTCCGGTACTTGAAGAAAATCACCAAAAATCTCTTCTAGAAAAGAAATTCTAAAATTGTCGTTCTCTTCATAAAAATGTCTTTTCTTCTTGGCTGATTCCGAAAAAGTAAAGAGAAAGAAAAAAAAAACAAATGTATGAGAAGAAAAAAGTATAGTTCACCTATTCACCGCTAGACGTCTTTGGCGTTTTTTGTCGGTGAGGCTTTTCGAAACGACTTAGTGTTGGCACCGTCTTTCTCCCATGTTAGTTTGTTTCCCGATATTGAGCATGGTAATTAGATTAAAATTATATTTGAAATACTGAAAACTATTTATAACAGCAATGTTCAATAATGCTAGATAAAATACTTCAAATCTTGCTCACAACCATGCATGCAACTAAATATGAAAAAAAAAACATATCGTTGAGTGTTGAAGGCATAATTGGACATTTTGAAAAACGAAGCTAGAAAGTTACGTGTTTCGGATCGGATGTGTAGAACGGCGACGATGTTAATAATTTTACCACAGAATTTTACGAAGTACAATTAATTAGGTTTAATCGATTACCTGAGCCAAGATATCGCAATGTTGTTAGAACTTGTAAATGTACCGGAGTTATTGTTGTTCTTTGATCCTTCAATGGGATAGCGTTCAATGGTTGATCCAATAAGTTAATAAACTTTTCAGCCAAACATTTTGGCATTCGAAAGAGTTTTTCGAAATTTCCATCCGAAATATCAAAAGATTAGATAACGACGATGCCGAAGTAGTTCGACTTTTTCTTGGCGTTTATACCATTTTTTTTTTCATTGTAATATGATACAATCATTTGCTCCATTTTTTTTTTTCAAGTTTAAATAGGTATTAACGTTTAATTTAACAAAAATCCTCACTGAAAAGAAATGTCTTTTTAAATTTCCGAAGCAAAAATGCCGAAGAAATTAAAAATTTCGTTTTCTATTTCAAATGTCAAAAAAATGTCTTCTTTGAATTGACCGGAATGTCAATCTAAGAAAATTTCACAACGAAAAAAATCCGAAGAGATTGAAAATCATTTTTTTTAAACGTCAAAAAATGTCTTCTTTAAATTCACCGGAGTTCCCAGATAAGAAAATTTTAAAAATGTCTTCAATAATTTCTTTTCTTTCACGACATTTTTTGCCCGGAATTCGGCTGCAGCAGTAGTGTTTTAAATGAATTATGAAAACCTTAGAAACATTAAAAAATTTCAAGAATTAAGAATCAAAATTGAAATTAAGATTCTTCGGATATTTTCTAAACAATCCTTAAAACGAGGGAAATTTCATGTTTTGCTAAACATCCCAATAAAATGATATTAAACGGATTTAAAAAAAATCAAAACACTTTATGTACCTTTTGTAGGTAACAACCAGAGCTTCGAGGACAAATTTAAATTTTTGAAAGCTTCTGAAAATATGCACAGAAAAGAGCAATTTAAGTCAATAGTTTTCGATAACGATTTAGCGTCAAATGCTGAGAAGATGACGATTTAAAAAAAAAAAAACAATTTTCTAACAATTGGTTTCACTAGAGACTTTCAAATAATGCAAGTACCTAGTCATTTGGGAGTCTTGAAAGGCCTTCATAAATTTGCACTTTTCATGAAAAAAAAGCAAATGATGCCTCTTTTAGAAGAACAAGTGATTGTAAAGGAGTAAAAATCAATCGAAGAAATTATTGATGGTTAAATTAAATATCTCTATTGGATTGTATCCTCTTTTGCCCAGAATGAATTTTCCCCAGAATGACAAATATCCGAAACCCCAGAATGAACCATTGCCCAGGAAAAAAAATCCCCAGAATGCACCATTTACCAGATTTTTTTTTATCAGAATGAACCATTTTCCAGAATTTTTTTCCTCAGAATGGAACATTTCCCAGAATGGCACAAAGCCTAGATTTCTTCCTCTAGTATTTTTTGTAATTTTTCTAATGAATTCTTGTAAATCTTATACGATTCGACTTAATTTTTCAACATGATTTCATAAATGAAACAACAGATTTGAGAGTTTCCAACTAAATTTATTCTAGAACCGTTATTATGCTTTGTTTAAGTTTTGGGTACTTTAATTGATTTAATCCTAACCATGGACCTTCAAAAACCGGCGGGCGGGTTGGCGGCCACCTCGGATTTGAGAGCATCGGCGGCTTCGTGCCGCCTCGATCCCTTCATCCTCGTTGGTTTGCCGCAAAAGTTTAGTATTATGTAAAGCCAATTTCCGTGGAAAAACTTTTTTTTTTTAATTCCAGTTTGGATTATTAAGTTAAATTTTCTGGGAAATGGCTATTCTGACAAAAAAAATTCAGAGAAATGGTCCATCCTGATGATTTTTTTTTCTGGGAAATGTTCCATTCTGGTAAAAAAAAAAATCCGGGAAATGGTTCATTCTGAGGAAAAAATTTCTGGTAAATGGTGCCTCCCGGGAAAAAAAATTCTGGGAAATTGGATTTCTGGTGATTCAAATTCTGGTGTTTTTTCATTCTGGGCAATGGTTTTCGGGGAAATGGAGTACAACCTCTCTATTATAATGATAATTATCCGTAAACTTCTACAAGTTATGTATCAATGACCCACTTGGCAGAGAAAATGTTAACAGCGATGAGCCAGCATTGGGAAATAGAGTTTAAAAAAATGAATTTTGAGTGCGGCCCACCAAAAAAAATTGAAATTTAAATTGGATCGTTGGTTCAAAAGGTTGCTCACCCCTGATATAAATGATTTTTTATTATAAAAGTGGTTAGTAATAAAGTGATGCATGAACTTGTTTAGATACAATTCTTAATTAAAACCAATTTTAAAGACGCAAAGTTGCAAACAAAGTGATACTTTATTCACAGAAAGAACAACCTAAAAACACTATTAAAAGCTAATCGTATGCGTACCATTAACAGAAACAGTTCTTAAAAAAATGGTTGAAACTGTCAAAATTGATCGATAACAAATCTTACTGAATATTTTAATTTCATTGAAAAAATCCATCAGGTTACTGCAATGTCTTGCTCGACGATTACTCAATATTGTTCAAAGGGCTATGGAAGATAATTACTTTAACAATGGCTAAGTGGAAGATTAAATACTACAACTGCTCCATGCTTTGTTCCTTGAAGTTGTCATAAATTATTTTACTTAGTTCCTTTCTTTCTTTCCGCGGACAATTTGTTCCGCGGAAATATTGCTCACAAGTGCAGCTCGGTGTGTCTGTAAATCAATTTGAGCCTCGCAAGTGTCAAAAACAGCTTGCCCGCTAAGTAGCATCCACATTCAAGATAGTCCACATAGAGAAAGATAACAGGTATTTTGATAAGGAGTGCTTGAGTTAACAAGAGGCTTGTATTTTTTCGAGCTATCTTGGCTTGGCAAACGTAAGAATCATCACCCGCCCGCCGTACTCAACCTACTAAATGATTTATACCAAAGTCATTAGCACTCATCTCAAGTGTCAAGTAATTGCAGCACCATTGTGTTTGAAATTTCACTATGAAGCACACAGGTCTAAGCAAATTCTGAGTATCTCATCATGAAATTTTAATTTTTATTAATTTCAATTGACGAAATGCGGTAAATTTCATATTAAATTGAGTGGAGGTGTAACAGAGTGTTGATTGAATACGTTTTAATATACCTGCACGGGACAAAAATAAAATAAATCCAGAAAATAAAAATTATAGCTTATTTGTTCATTAACCTTGTTAAAAATAATCTATATTTAGTAAAACTGTATCTTTTGATTGCTTCATCACATTTGAACGAAAAAAGGTGATACTGCGAGATTATAGAATTTCCACTATAACTTTGTTAGAAGTGAAAAAATTTTATCCTTCGGTGGTATCGGGGCTAGCTTGTGGTTGATTTTCCATACCTCGAAGAGGAACAGTGCTGAAAGTTGAAAGTTCGCTGGTAAATTTTTAATTTACACGCTCAGCCTGACGGTATCGGTCAACTCTCCGGTGGGTTCATTTTTAATTTGGCGCCTCTGAAACAGGAACTGGCAAGGCTTCATGCATTCTGACTGTTGAAGCAGAGTCAAAATGCGAGCAGTTATTTTCACATCGGCACATTGTTTGCCCTATGAAAGACTTAAGATTGAGACAGGATGAAAATTCCTTACATCATTTTGTGCTATCAGGGTTAGGTATATTATTTGAATATTTCATTATATAATCAATGATAAATGCAAGCACGATTCGAAACTATAAAAAAAATTGTTGAAACTTCTAAGGATATTTTAATGGTTATTATTGAAAGTCTTGCTTAAAGCTTTAAACTTGGATAAAAACATAATATTACTGGTTGTCATTTGATGAGTTCGTTAAAATTCAGCGTTTCAGAGTTCAGAGTGTTAATTTTCATCAATTTTTCTGATTCACACCAAAACCCTCTCAATGCGGATGGAACATGTTCAAATCAGCAAAGTTTTTCAATTTTGAAGTGTCATATTTCATGCGTCCAAACGAGCTTCCGCTTCCAGGAGCGTAGCTCTGGGAACACTCGTAAGCACTTTTTTGTTGCCTAATGTATCACTTCATAACTTCACATTACATCAGAATGCCCCGCCATCATTCATCCCACATTCACACATTTATTATGCATTTCCAATTGGATTACATAAGTAACGCATGCTTCTAAAAAGCCTAAGAAGTTCAATATTAGCATAAGAACACACGCATTTGCTGTAAGCAGCAGCAGAAGCAGCCTTTGCAGGGAGTTTGAACTGATTGAACGAAGAAATGCCACTCTTCTCCGCGTGTTGCAGGAAATTACTCCGGCCCAGCTGTAAAAAACAACAACAGATAACAAACTTCAACTTCGTTGATTCGAGCTGTGTCTTTCTCTTTCTTCGGAATGTACTCTCTAGGGCCGGAAAGTATTTCCCTGATATCGAATCGACCGAGATGCGGAAGGTGACGAAATGGGGAGGGATGAGAGGGAATTTTTACTTGCAACACTTTCACGGGACGCATATTTCGAGACCCCGTATGCTCTCGGTTGATGATAATGATGATGACGAGAAATCGAGAAACCTCGAAAGACAAACATACCCAAAAAAGGCCTTGTTGATTAAAGTCGATAACGAAAATCTTGGATAGAATGTTGATACCTATTTTTGTTTGGTTTGAAAGTCTTCTGGCAGATAAGCTGCATTATCTGAGAAACTCTATTCCAAGTAATAATTTTTATGACTATGGAGAAGGTATAAGGGAGTTTATATAGGTAATTATTAGCGCAAAAAGAGTCTAAAAGGCCTGCACTCGAAAAAAGATAAATTGTGCCATCAGATGTGCCGAATTTAAAAATCAACTATTTGATCATTTTGCATGTGGTAAAATCATTATTGTTGGTCCATATACATTAGGGTGTCCCAAAATTCCATAACTTCTGGGAATCTGAGGGCTCACCCTTCAGGGGGGTGGGGGAGGGTAGATTAGGATGTTCAGAACAAACTTTTGTATGGGGCCGACTAAAAAAAATCATGTTTAGAAGTTCCGCAAGCGCGACCTTTGAAAAAAGTCTACTTTCAAAAGATTTGATTTTAAATAAATTCTGGATCCAAAAATTTTCATAAAATTTATATATTTTATATTTTTTAAATTTTGTTTGAGTTAAATACTATACGTAAAAATGAAAAATGAACCAAATTTGTATCAAAATGCTATTTCCAAGCTATTTGCAAGCTATTTCCAAGAAAAAAAAATTTTTGGTCCAAAAATTTTGTATTCAACTGACCAAAATGAGTACCAAGCTTAAAATATTTTTGATACCAATGCCACCAAAAGATGCGGATTTTTGTGCACTTAAACTATGCTGAACAAAACATGTTGTTTGTATCATCGTGTGAAGAGCTATTCACGGTTCAATCCTTAATAAAAATCACAATGTAGGTATTTTTATTTAATTTATCAAATTTGTCTTAATAAATACCTTCTTAAAAATCAAAATACTTGCAAAAAAAGACTTTGATGGTTTAACGGAATCATCAGAAGGCCATATGCCAAATTTGAGCGGAATCGGACAACAGGAAGGGGTTGTATTGAATCTCAAGTGTGAAAGGGATTCTGAGACATAGTGTTCTAAAGAAGCATAAGAAACTGGTTTTTCATCATACATTTTTTTCTTTACCGATCGATTGCTTGATTATGTAGATTTTATTAAAATTTAAATTAAGACTACCATTTCACCTGAAGACTACAACTCAATTGGACTTAAAACAAATAAGTCCTGTAAAACGCAATGAGTAAAATGTACTCATTGTGTGTTAAACGACAATTTGCCACAAAAATACAATCTTTGAACAGCCATAACTTTTTTGTTTTAAGTCCAATCGAGTTGTAGTCTTCAGGTGAAATGTTAAGGCGCCCGCACAATAGCCCGTCGGACGTCGCGTCGCGTCAGCGTCACTTTGACATTTCATTTTGGGGATACCATTTTCAGTTTGAGCCACCACAATGGTGCGTCGCGTCAGTGACAGCTTTGTACTAAAACGCAAAACTTGTTCTAAACAGCAGCGTTCTCCAGCGTCGACGTTTTTGTTTTGAAAAAATTCAAAATTCTAGCACGTCAGTAGTGTCCTTAACATTCCGTTTAAATGTTTCATGTTAAAGTTTGATCTAAAACCATAAAAATCGTCCCTTTTCATCCATTATCGGATACTGCCATTAATCAAAATGATTTGGATTTATAACTCATATTTATCATTTCTCGAAAAATAAAATAAATCTTTATTTATTTACTAGCTGACCCGGTGTGCTTTGCTACACCTTCCAAAAATTATTGAAATTTGTGGTCCCTAGTTATTTAACTTTTCATTTATTTGCGCAAAATTCTTAATTCAATTTCAATATCATTAAAATGTTTTTTCAAAATAAAATAGCAACGTTTTTTGTTTTGAAATCTTAATTAATTTATTATTGAATCCGTGTTTTAATCTTTTTTATGGCTCTGGATTTCTTTGACTCATAAGTTTATAGCTTATGCCAATTTTTTTTTATATATGGAATCTTCGCTGTCTCTTTATTTAGGGTCTCAAACTATCCTAGGAAAGTTTTTTGTAACAAAATAACATCACGGGACACTCATTCTACCTATTCGTTCTCGAATTATTATATACATTGTGAGAGTGACCCCCTCCATCATTCCTTTAACACTAATGGAAGGAATGGGGTCTCATAACATCAGAAAAACACTTCTTGTATACAAATACGATTCCATGTCTTATATGGCGTCATTCTTGATAAGCTCTCGAGCTATTCAAAAAATGGGTGACCCTCTCCCAACTTTATATCTCCCCTCTGGCAGGAAAAGGGAGTCTCAAACCATCGAAGCAACATTACCCGTACACAAATATGCTTCCATGCAAATTAGGTTCCATTTTCTCGATTAGTTATCAAAATATTTAAAGAAATGTATGAATGACCCTCTTTCCATTATATCGTTCCACTGAATGAAAAGAGGGGTGCTAAACCACCGAAAAAACATTTCTTGTATTCGAATACCCTCCCATGCCAAATTTTGTTTCGTTTGCTTTATTAGTTGTCGAGTTGTGCCATAAAATTTGTATCGGAGCCCCTCTTGTTGCCTATCATCCCCTACCTGGAAGGAGGGGATCAAGATCAAACATTCCGTGTTTTCAAATACATTCCCATGCCTAATTCTGATCCATTTGCCCGATTGTTAGATTGTTCCCATGTCATATTTGGTTACATTTGTTGGATAAGTGCTTGGTTTATGCTATATAATCGTATATGAGCTCCCGTCTTCTCTAACTGTACCCCCAATTGAAGGAGAAAGTAGTCTCAAGTAAGCTAATAAGCTTTTTACGTATCCAAATGCTTTCCCATGCCAAAGTTGTTTCCATTTGCTCAAGCTATGCGAAAAATTGTAAAGGAGCCTCCTCTCTCCTCTCTATCACGCAACTGGAAGGAGGCAGTAGTACCAAATATTCACAGAAACTTTCCATGTGCTCAAATACCCTTACAAACCAAATTTCATTTTGATTTGCTGGGTAAGTTACCGAGTTGTGTAAAAATTGCATGGCAGCACCCTCCTCCCTTAAGATTTTACAACTTGAAGAACGAAGGGTTCTCAAAATATCATAGAAACATTTCTCGTAATCGTATACCTTCCCACACCAAATTTGGTTCCATTTGCTTGATTAGCTATCCAATTATGCTGAAAATTGTAAAGGAGCCCCCCCCCCCCCACTTTCTATCTCCTCACTGGAAAGAGGGAAGGGTAGCAAATATTCAAAGAAGTATTTATCGTACCCAAATAAACTACCAAGCCAAATTTGGTTTCATTTGATCGAATAGTTTTCAAGTTATGTAATTAAAAAGGTATGAAAGCCCCCTTCTTCCTTCCTGTATCTTCACTGGAAGGAGAAAGGGGTTTGAAATAATCATAGAACCATTCCTCGTATTCGCCTACCCTCCCATGCCAAATTTGGTTCCATTCGCTTGATTAGTTCTTCAGTTATGTAAAAAATTGTAAGGTAGGCCCCCTCCCTCCTTCATATTTCCTCACTGGAAGGAGGAAGGAGTACTAAATATTCTTAGAAACATTCCTCGTACCCAAGTACCTTCTCATGCCAAGTTTGGTTTGATTTGCTTGATCAGATCTTGAGTTATGAAGACTTATTACTTTTATATGACAGACCCCCTCCCCCCTTCCCATTAGAGGGAGGGGTCTCAAACCATAATAGGAACCTTCCCCGGCCTCCAATACCCCCACCTGCCAAGTTTCACGCAAATCGGTTCAGTAGTTTCCGAGTCTATAGGGAACAGACAGACAGACAGACAGAAATTCATTTTTATATATATAGATTAGTGAACCTTCATATAAGAGAAGCGACATCTGATCCCTCTTAAAATAAAATATGTGGCAACATCGCCGAAATCTTGGACAAAAAAATCCCCAGCACTGTTTTCTGGGTCAATGTTCAAGCTCTAAAGTGAACGCTCCTTCAATCCAACAAAACAACATGGAACTCAATGCCCGAAAAATCACGATAAACGGTATGAATGACTTGAATTTCGTTAATAATCAGTTAGTTTTCTAACTAGAAACACGATTCACCAAAGCATTGAAAAAAATAGCACCTAATCATAAATTGATATGACCAGCTAAAAAATTATCTGTTTGAACTATAACAACAATCACAATACCTTCCGTGGTTGAGTTTTCAATAAGAAAGGTAAAAGCTCTGCGACAAAATGCTCGGATCGATTGGAATCGATTTTGACAGTTCTTTTGCTCGATTGGAATTTCGTGATTCAGATGTCACTTCTCTTATATACAGGTTCACTAATATAGATATATCAACTTATATAATACCTTTTTCAGTGGATGCTGTATTGTAACAATTTTACTTTATGTTCTGGAACCTAAACTTTTTTGGTAATTGAAATTTTTAAATTAAGCATCGCAGATAATTTTGTTTGGTTGATGAGAAACTACAAATGTTTGGTTTTAAAAACACTAATTTTTAATACTGCCTTAAGGGGGGGGGGGGGGGGGGGGGTAGGGTCTAACGGGTATAAAAAAAAACACCATTTTCACGATTTTTTTCTAGAGCTATCGTTCAAACAAATGTATTCAATTTTTTTGCATTATACAAAGCATTGTTAAAAGAACGTTTAGTAGTTTTTTCGAAGAAAAATATTGAAAAATGAGCCGGTGACGGAGCATTTTCGAGGATGCCTTTTAGATTTGCGGTGGACACTGTATCTCAGCACAGAATCATCTGAAGTCAAAAAATCAGAGCAGAATATTTTTAATAGATGTTTTTCTGGACCCCAACGTTTTTATTTAACTTAAAAATATTTTTATGAATTTTTTGTGGCTGTTTAAAGTAAAAACTACGATTTTTCACGAAAAAATCCGCCATTTTTCACCTCTAAAATCTCTCCAAAGTAAAAGAAAAAAGAAAAACGTTGGGGTCTGGTATTTTATATGTAGAAAATATGTTCCAAATTTGAAAAGAATCGGATAAGTAGTTTTCAAATGACGATGTCCACGGACTTTAAAAATGTGCTTTCCAGAAAAACGCGTTTGAAGTTTCTGCTCTTGCTTTCTTGCAGTATTAGATAGGAGGAGATAAAGGCCTATAACTTCTACAGTTTTGCTTCAATTGACTTGAAAATTTGACACAACATTCTTGAAATGTTTTACAATAAGAAAATAAAAAAATAAAAAAATCGATTTTTTGAAAGTGTTAGACCCTACCCCCCCCCTTAATCCCTCTATCACTTGCAATCGTTCTGGACCGGCTGTTACCGATCTGTCGATCCACTTTCGGCAGGAGGATCGAAGGAGGATGACCGTCCAGAAAGGCATCATTAGTTGAAGGCTTCTGCGCTGGGAGGTGCTTATTCCACAAACCTTGCTGAGGTGCTGGGCTGTGATACCGTCACTACATAAACACCGTTCACGGGACTTGTGGTAAAGAATTGGCTTCTACTTCGCTTGCCAAACGTTTTCCTCCTGAAATAAAAGAATTCCGAAAAAAACAATTAGGTAAAGCACGACCGAAAATTTCGACATCCGCGAAAGCACCTAATCAAAACAAACTTTTGGTTGCTATGTTTCTCGACGCTGTATTGTGATGCAAAAATCGTCCGTTGCGTCGCGTCCCCGTTTTAGTACTCAACGACGGCGTTGACAGCTGACGCGACGCGACGTCCGACGGGCTATTGTGCGGGGGCCTTTAGTCTTAATTGAAATTATAATAAAATCTACATAATCAAGCAATCGATCGGTAAAGAAAAAAAAATGTATGATGAAAAACCAGTTTCTTATGCTTCTTTAGAACACTATGTCTCAGAATCGCTTTCACACTTGAGATTCAGTACAACCCCTTCCTGTTGTCCGATTCCGCTGAAATTTGGCATATGGCCTTCTGATGATTCCCTTAAACCATCGAAGTCTTTTTTTTTGCAAATATTTTGATTTTAAAGTAGGTATTTATTAAGACAAATTTGATAAATTAAATATAAAATATCCTACATTGTGATTATTATTGAGGATTAAACCGTGAATAGCTCTTCACACGATGATACAAACAACATGTTTTGTTCAGCATAGTTTAAGTGCACAACAATCCGCATCTTTTGATGGCATTGGTATCAAAAATATTTTACGCTTGGTACTAATTTTGGTCAGATGAGTACAAAATTTTTAGACCAAAAAATTTTTTTTCTTGGAAATAGCTTGCTTGTTAGACATTTTCATAAAAAATTGGTTCATTTTTTATTTTTTGAGTGTAGTATTTAACTCAAACAAAATTAAAAAATATAAAATATATCAATTTTATGAAAATTTTTGGATCCAGAATTTATTTAAAATCAAATATTTTGAAAGTGGACTTTTTTCAAAGATCGCGCTTGCGGAGCCTCTAAACATATTTTTTTTTAGTCGACCCGATTCAAAAGTTTGTTCTGCACATCCTAATCTACCATTTGGAGGGTGAGCCCCCAGATTCCCAGAAGTTATGCAATTTTGGGACACCCTAATATACATCTAGAGTAGCTTGCCAGATTGCCGGGTTTACCCGGACTTGCTCGGATATTTGATAAAAAAAAAATTGGAAAAAGTTCGGTCCGGTCCGGATACTCGAATCTCGTTGAAAACAGCTCGGGTTTTGCCCTGATTTATTCACATTATTTTTAAAATCATACAAAAAACTCAAATCGAGTGTTTATAGTTTTTTTTGCGTTCAAATCCGATTGTTTTTTAGCAAGTCTTATTAAAATAACCAAGCATGGTTTGTTGGGAAGTCTAAAATACGATTTAAATAGATTGATTTGTTTAGACAAAAAAAAATCCCAAGCGTAGTTTTTCTTGTTTTTTGTTGAAAAATTCTTGATTATGCCCAAATTTTCCCGGATATTGTCCGTATTTTCGGTTGAAAGTTGGTAAGCCCGGAATTTGGCATGTTCTTTGATAAAATAGCACGGATTCGCACGATTCGGATACGTGTGGGAAAAATTCTGGCAACCTAAATCTAGAGTGGTGAGATAGAAGTGAAAAAAGCGTAGTTGATTGACTCTTGAAGGCAAGGAAGACGAGCAAGCCCAATCTAAATCTTTTAACTCAGGAAGTTGCCAAGGTGAAATGGACGTAATGGACGATGAGACGTACTTTAAAAAAGGCGTCTCGCTCCGACCAGATTTTTTTTTCTTGGTAAGTTTTGCCTGAATATTCCTGAAAAGAAAAAGCTGAAAAGTCTGTTACGTTTCCCTCAATGTGAGAATTTCAGTAAGAAAATCATTACAATTCCTCAGATAACGGCCAAATTAACAAGGAACAAGGGCTGAAAAATTACTCGCTTACACAGTAAACGAAAATTACCGAGTTCGATTTACGCATGTTAGGATTTCGGTTAAAAAATTACCGAACTCGGTAATTTTCGTTTACTGTGTACCTTTTAAAGGTTTCACGAAGTTGATACACTGATTTGGTTACTTCTGGCATAGTGCTACTACGCGAAAATTCTGACAGAGTGATAAAGCTTGCTCCATTTAGAATTGGAACAAACTTTTGCTCATATTGTGGCGTTCCTGGTGGACGGATTTGAAAGTTCTTGGCGCCCACGTGTCGGGAATTTTGTCAGCTTCACGTATGAATTTTTGACATTCCGCAAATCGACTGTAAAGGGCGAACACGAAATAATTGCGACACGTTTAACAGGGTATGACTTTTTTACCATTGGATAAAAATCAACCAAAGCAAACTTTCTCATTAATGTTTACATGCTGTCAAACTCGAAGTCGTGTTTTTCGATTCAACGAAAATGGAGGTGAACCAACACGAGTCAAGAGAACAAATTCTTTCCAAAGATCTGGAATTTCCTGACCTGTCGCACCGGCAGTTGCAAAAAATGTTGAACATTCACCATTCAACCGTCTCCAAAGTGTTGAAGCGGTTCCAGGAGCGGTTGACGTTGGACCACGGCAAAGGATCTGGAAGAAAACCGGGACTGGAGAACAAAAAATCGGAGTGAAGGGTGAGGCGGATGATTAAAGCACATCCCAACGTTTCAAGCCATGATTTGGCTAAAAAGATCGGCATGTAGCAATGTAGCAGAGCTGGACTGCATACGTGGACAACTTAAGATTAACATTTAACACCCAGTACCGAGATGGGAATCGAACCCATACCATCATTGGACCAGCGATTACCGTCTTACCACGTTAACCACTCGACCACCGAGACGTACTTCAAGAGCAAGTTCGATGTGGGCGACAAATTTAAGAAGAAGAAAATGCCGAAGTTTGCATCCAAATATCACGTTTGGCAGACCATCTTCTCTTGCAGATTGAATAGTGAGCCTTTCGTGACAAAGGGCACAGTTAATGGCGAGATCTACAAATTCTGAGTGCCTTTTGCCGTTCTTGCAGCAGCACGACGAAGCTCCGCTATTTTGGCCAGTTTTGGCATCGTGCCACTATTCTAAAAGTGTCCTGGAGTGGTATGAAACCAATTCTGTTCATTTTGTTCCAAAGGTCATGAACCCGCTAAACTGCCGGAGCTGCGCCCGGTGGAGCAGTACTGGGTAATAATGAAGCGTGAACTTCGGAAGAGCAAGAAGGGAAAAATCTAATGTGGTCTCCATCTAGGCTAGCTGAGCAGCTGAAATTGCCCAGAAATACAGTATGGTGCGTTATCAAACGGTATAAGGAAACATTTACGACGATTCTGAAGCCTCAAGCCAATCGTCGGAGTGGAATTGTCGACCGGAAACTGTGTGTTAAGATTTTGAAGACGATTAGGAGATATTCAAATCTGTCGGACCTTGATTTGACCAGAAAATCCGATGCTTCCTATATTACCGTGAAGTGAATTCGACTCCGGGAAGGAATCAAGTCGTATCGAGCTAGCAAACAGCCAAAACGGACCATAAAACAGAATAGTGTGGCTAAAATCCGTGCACGCAAGCTATACGACCAGGTGCTGACCAAGTTCGACAAGTGTCTTCTGATGGACGATGAAACTCATGTCAAGGCTGACTTCGGGCAAATTCCATGTTAAAAATTTTACTTGGAAACGGTTCGGGGGGATGTCCCTGCCAAATTTAAATTTGTTTTTACCGAAAAATTTGCACGAAAATTTATGATTTGGTAAGGCATTTGCAGCTGTGGTAAAAAACAAAAGATTTTGTTACAAATAAGACAATGACGTCGAAACTATAGGGGAGAATGAGGATACTTGATCCCTGGGGATACTTGATTCCTTAGCTATATCTCGAAACTGGAATGTCTTACAAAGATCAAATGTTCTAGAAAAATCTGTCAAAATGAGCAAAATAACAATGCTCGTAGTTTAAAAAATTTAAACATAATAATTGTTTGAGTAATTGAACTTTGTTTGAAAAATTTCACAAAATGTAACTTGAAGATCTTTTTTCATCACTTTAAAATGTTCCTTACATGGGAAAATTATGAAAAAAATATTTGTTCCAATGTATCAATCGTTCGAGCGTAAAATCAACTTCATAATGCCATATTTTCAAAGCAATGGAAAACTCTCAACTTGATTCAGAAAAAGTTCTCTAAAATATTGATTATGGGTACAATTGATCCCCCTTCCAAACGGCATATTCTTCTTCTAAATTGATCGTTATGATTGCTGATTACGAAATTATTAATATTTATCCTAAAACTAATATTTATCAAACAATTGTCTGAAGAAAAGAGCAATAATAATTAATTATCTTAATTATAAAAAAAATAGCGCCTTTAAGTATGCAATGTCATTAGCGTTGAGACAAAGTTATAGAATTTTCTTCTTATGTCCGCTTTAAATTGTGAAATGAGAACAAACATGACCAAAATAGTCGGTTAACATTCAATCTTGGGGTTTTGTTTGATTTTTATACAAGGATAAGGGCTTCCTGAATAAAAGATCAAGTCTCCTTCAATAGGGGATCAAGTCTCCCCTAACTTCAGAAAAATCGCATTTTTTTTTACTCCCACGAAAATAGTTCTTGTTCATCAACGGGTTCAAGTATCGTTCTAATTTTTGGAGCATAGAAACTTGAAGTTACAAGCTGTCAGAAAATGTCAAAGACGGCGAACTGCTAAATTTTTCCAAAAAGATATGGTGAAAATAAGAAAAGGGGATCAAGTATCCCCACTCTCCCCTACCTAAAAGAGTGTCTCCAAATAATTTCATTCAATCCCACGACCATCCCGTAATGTTTTGGCCAGCTTTGGCAAGCAGTCATTACAGCAAAGTCGTTCTATAAATGTATCAGAAAATGGGGTCCAGTTTGTTCCGGAAAAACCTTAACCACCCAACTGCCTCCAGTTCCGCCCTATTGAGAAATACTGGGTAATCATGAAGAGGAGACTCGAGGCAAAGGGAAAGGTTGCCAAAGAAATCAATAAGAACAAGACCTGGTAGAATAAGATAGTTTAAATGATGGACGAAGAAAGTCTGCGGCGCCGAATGAGCCGTGTTAACGGAAAAAGTTCGAGAATTCTTTCGAAACCGTGAGCAATAATTTTTTCCTATTTTTTCTCAAAAGTATGAAGAAAACGCTACTTTTGTATAAGAAAAAATCTTGAATTAAATAGTTATTAATGTTTTATTAAACATTATCATTATCTTGCAAAACCTTTCATAACTAAAATATTCGCTTGAATATAATTTTTCACTTTATTAACTGGGGTATTAAGTCAAAAACTGTTTTTTAACGTATTTTTTATTGTTAATATTTCGGATTGGTGCGATTAGTGCCTTCTGATGCCGATTTTTTTGATTGAGGATATTGTTAGACTCCGATGTTGTGAAGATTATAGAAAATGTTTTCGAAAGAAATGTTTAATCTCAAAACAACTTTTCACATAAAATGAGATGCACCTTCAGGAAGGACTGCGTTCCTAAAATATTCGACTAGGTCGAATTTCGTGATCCGGATCACCTTTGCTGCCATCTTTTTATTTCTGGTGCACCATCATCCCGCCCAAAGCGTGTGACGAGTGACGATGATGTGACAATTTCACGTGTTAGAACAAAAAAAATCCATGGGACCATACTTAAATCCGCTCGTTTTAACGCCGATAATCTTAGAGGTGTCAAGTCAAACGCACCGTAAAAAACGCGTTCCCAGTATATTATATCATCAAATCGTGATGGCCGACGTCACATTCAAAGGCGGCTTAGCATCTTCTTGGTCCGATACGATGATGGGAAAACCTCAATTCTCAACCTCCCCCGAGCCAAACTCGCACGTGGTTACGTTACAACACCCGTGTATATTTTCCTTCCACCGACAGCGCGCATCATAACAAAAGCGCACTCATTTCAATACGATCAGATCGCGAAGATATTTTCAAACAATCATCATTCAGCATCTCGGCAGTGCGCGGCTTGGAGTGGGGGCGTACAGTATGTCAGTATTCGCACATTTGGAATCCAAAAGAGAGTCAATACCGACAGCATCCGGGAGGAACATACGCATTTTTTCACGTGTTTTTAGTGAATCTTTTTTTCTGATGTTCCCCCCAGATGGATTTATTTTCTTCTTGCGAGCAAAATAGCGATTTTGCATCCCAAGGTTTGGCGGCTGCAAATCGAGAATCCAATTGAGTTCATTCCATCAGACGTACATGTACGTACATACATCCAAACGCGATGAGGGAGTGAAAATAAATAATGCTTTTATGACTCGGTGAAAAAAAAAACGAGATTCAAAAGACACAACGTCTGTTGATGGAAAATGTTTTGCCGATTTGCAAAAAAGGCAGCACCTATATCAGGTTACGTTCTGAAAAGTCGGATGAGTCAAAATTGAGCACATGTGGATTAGTAAGCACTTTCAAAGGAAATTCTTTGTGAGTAAGCCAGTATTAACCATGCTTTCAATTTGAAAACTTGTCGTTTTAAATGGATGTTATCCAATTATTTAACTTCATAAAAAATCTGTTAGTGAAAATCAGTATTTTTTTATGTCACGAATTTTCAAACATTGATGATTGCCTTTTTAAAATTTCTAATGTACGAAAGACAAATTGAACAGTTATTCAAAACTGTTCTTAAAAACATACGACATGCGCGTGAATAAAAATACAAATCTGAAAACGGAGTGTCAGTAGATTGAAATGCTTGCTTTTAAAAAAAGTTCTCAGAAAAGGTGTGTTTCTTCTCTAGTAAAAGTAGATAACAGAGAGATGAGTTCGTAGTATTCGGCAAACAGCAAATAAAACCAAAGGTACAAAGGAAGAGATAGTGGAACTTCAGAAATGTCTACTAATATTGTACAGTTTTACCCAAAATGTCCTGTGAAAATTTTATGCATAGATTATTACCTATTTTCAAAAATTAATCCTTGTATCTCAAAAATAAGAAAAAAAATCCCTGTATGGATTCAGCGCCCTCAAATCAGCTCTAAGTATTTTCCCTCTCATATCATCACCAAATATAATAAAAAAATACAATTTTGCAGCCTATTGCAGCATTTGTTTGAAGACACAAAAAAAGTATCGCAATACATAGGGTAAATAAAGGCGTAACGAGCACCCGGGACGAACTGGGTATCTGTTTTCTATGGAAACACTTATTTCATGAGGGACAGTTTGTTGGTTCCTAAAATATTAATTTTTCAGCAAAAAAGAAATCACCTTACCATCTTCACAGAAAAATGTCAAAAAACCAACTAGGTTCTTAAGTGACGAAAATATTATAATCTTTGAGCGGAAAATAAGCGCTTATGATCGTTAAATCATCTTGATCTATATAATGTACGCACTGCAAGAAACCAAGTATAGGTCCAAATCATGACTTAAAATTAAAATTACACAAAATTTACTTTTAACTAACGATTTCTCAATATACTTATAACTTTTCTTCTCGGAAAAGCGGTTGAGCGTTTTCATAACACCGATGAAAGCACTATTGGTTCCGTAGTTGTTCAATCGAATGGGAACATATACAGTAAACTGAGTCGATTTGGGGTCATTTTTGAATTTCTCAATCCCTGGGGTCTTAAAAGCTTCGTTTTGGTCCAAAACTCATCCATGATTTTTTGCAGAATTTTTAAGTAACGTTTACATGAGTAAATTTGTACTTTTAGGTTTGTATGGAAAAATTGAATATTTTGTACTGAAAAATCAACATCATTTTTGTTTCTTCTGTGGAACCGAGCCTGCTAATGGTTTTTGTGCCAATTTATAAATTTCTTACAGGAAATTTTCCGCTAAACAACTTTGTCGAATATCACAACTTCGTATCTTTTTAGACAAAAAAGTTATTAGCTGTTTAACAGGTGTATGTCTTTTTGGATTGATAAACCATGAATTCAATTGACACCACTGCTGGGTGCCTAGCGAAGAATTGCAAGACCACTTTTCATGCCATACTTCGTGGGGCACAAGCACAAGCGCGTTTTTGTCTACAAAGATACGAAGTTATGATATTCGACAAAGTTGTTCAGCGGAAAATTTCCTTTAGGAATTTTATAAATTGGCACAAAAACCATTAGCAGGCTCGGGTCCACAGAAGAAACAAAAATGATGTTGATTTTTCAATACAAAATATTCAATTTTCCCATACAAACCTAAAAGTACAAATTTACTCATGTAAACGTTACTTAAAAATTCTGCAAAAAATCATGGATGAGTTTTGGACCAAAACGAAGCTTTTAAGAACCCAGGGTTTGAGAAATTCAAAAATGACTCCAAATCGACTCAGTCTAATATACAGTTGAAGGTCCTGGTTTCTCAGTCCATAGGGTCTCACACTAAGAGGAATAGCTTCCAGTAGCGTATGACAATCGATTCACAATGTCAGTAGATCGGCTTGAAGAGTATCCATGTCTATGAGACGACCTCGATATTCGTAGCTTGGCAGGTGAAGCGGCAGGTGAAGCGGCAGGTGAAGCCTCGAGCCGCTCGGTACCATTCTGGTAGTAGGGGCACCAGACAGCTGGTGTGTATTCGAGGATGGATCGAACTATGCTACAATACAGACTCTTCTGACAGTACACGTCCTTGAAGTCCTTGGCCACTCGAAAAAAAAATCCGAGGCTTTTAGAAGCTTTATCGACGACGTAGTATGTGTTTTTAATTCCAGCTTACGGTCGAGTATTACGCCCAGATCGATGATGTGGTCAACCCGCGCAATGAACTCATGTCCTAAGAAGTACTGGCATCTCTGTGCGAATAGATTGCACTGGTTTTGCAGAAAAACAATGTCGTCCTGGTGTAGAACAGTTTAAGATCATCAGCATAATAAAAATTCAGGACGTCGAGTACTGAGTAGTCGAGTAGCATATCGTCAAAACTAGATTTAAAAGATGATCGGTCCTAGTTGACTACCTTGGGGTACAACCGGAGGAGGCAGAGAACTGGCTGGAGAGAGAGTCTCCTGTGCGAACCGCCAATTTACGTCCAGTTAAGTAACTGCGGAACCAGCCAAGTAAAGGTCCGCAGAATACTAAGCGCCCAAGCTTACCAATGGCAATATCGCTGTTGACAAATCGGTATAAATGGCGCCAGTTTGAGACTTAGCAGCAAAACTTTCGTGTACATAGGAGGTTAAGGTCCACAGGTTAGTTGTCGTGGAGCGTTTGGGCATATAAATCCGTGCTGATCGATTGAAAAAATTTGCTTACAGCACGAGAAAATCGGATCCATGACGATTCGAATAGTAAGGTGATATACAAATTGTTTCTCAGTTTTCACCATCAATGAAATTTTGATTTTTACTTTAATAAATTTGCCAACCATAGTAGGTTTTTGAAGGTTGGATGCCTTCACTCGACGAACCATCGGCCGTGGAATCCCTTGAAGCAATTCAAAGGCCAAGCCACAAAGACAGAGGCAGGACCTACCTACTGGGGACAAACATACATACGTACAAACATATTGAAAATTTCCATCTGTCACGGCGTGGCGTGTCACAGTAGCGATTGCGAAGGTGGAATATCGGATACGCTCCAAGAGCTTGCGTTTGGCTCACCACAAGACTGAGATGGTGCTGATCACCAACCTGATTTGAGCACAATCAGGGACGATTGCCGTTGGACCGTGAACAATCGAATCCAAGCTTACGATCAAGTATCTGGGGGTGATGATCGACGACCGGCTGAGCTTTACGGCCCACGTCGACTACGCCTGAAAAAGGGCTGCAATGGCGACAACAGCCCTCTCAAGGGCTATGTCGAACAACTTGGCGATCCGCTGCAACAGAAGGAGGTTTCTGGCGAGTGTGACCTCGTCCATTTTTCGGTACGGAGTGGCATCGCAGCCTTGAACAAGCAGTGCAGTGTAATCTGCAGCGTGCAGCGGCTGATGAACCTGCGAGTAATCAGCGCATACCAAACAGTGTCCTCGGTAGCTGCTGATGTTGTGGCGGGTGTCATACCCATCTCGGTCTTGCTAGAGGAAGATACCTTCTGCTACGAGCACAGGCACATGTCCGATGTGCGGAAACATGCCAGAAAGGCCTCGATGTCCAGCTGGCAGCACCAGTGGGACAGCTCAGAATGCGGCCGATGGACCCATCGCTTGATCCCTAACGTCGGATTTTGGATGGATCGGAGACATGGAGAGGTAGATTCCTACATGACACAGTTCTTGATTGGTCATGGATGCTTCATGCAGTACCACCATCGGTTTGGACACGTGGCCTCACCATTCTGCCCAACCTGCGGTGACACAGTTGAGACACCAGAGCACGTAGTGTTCAACTGTCCGAGGTTCGAAGGGGTTCGCACTAACATGCTTGCCGCATGCGGACTAGACACGAAAGCCGACAACATCGTGCGGAGGGCACGTGGTCAGCGATGGATTCACTCGGATCATGACTGCCCTGCAGAGGAGTTGGAACCAGCACCAGTCTGCGACCTGTTTAGGGGGAATCCTTCGTGGGGGAGCATCTGAGTAGTGTGCGTTCGAACCTGGCACTAAAGCATACAAAGATAAGACTCTACCTTCTGCGTATGCCGTATGCCTGGTACGTCGCGAACGTTGTGTAGGATACCTCCACCGCCTGAGTAGAACGCGCTCCCTACGACGGAAGCTGCGGGGATCAGACATGACCTTCACCGCCGTCGAACTTGTAGGAGGAAGAGTATTCACGCCGCGGAAAACTCTCGTATAGAGTAACTTCACGACATCGACGGGTGAGTCACTCGAGTCGGTATAGGATGACGTCTTCGGGAATCATCCGAGTAGTTTTGTAAAGCCCCGGACGTGTGCTGTGACAGGCGCGTTTCCAGGATAGGCTGCTCTCGATTCGGCTCACGGACGGGCAAAGAGGAGCTCGAGCCAAACCAAGCGGAGCCTAGATCTTGAGTCGTTAGACGAGAGGTCACCCAAGTAACACAGATTAAGCTAATTGGCTTTTTTGAGTTTTAATATTGTTTTATGAAGACATTTCCATGGCATCAAGTTTTTAAAACGGTTTTATTGTAACATAGCTTCATTTATCGTGTGTTTTAAAAGAGCCTTGAAAGTTTTGCTGAAACTTGTTGTAAAAAAGTTGCAAAAGTATTGCTAAAGCTTCAATAAAACACATACTTTCCTGTTTTTATTAGAGCATTGGTACCAGTTTTAAAAATGCGCTCGATGCGCTTTTAACACTAGCGTTCAAGCCAGTTTTTGGAACAGTGAATGCAGACATGATAAAACTAAGTGACAGATCATTTGACAAAAAAAATGATATAAATTAACACAGCCAAATTCATCTACAAAATAGAAACAACTTTGTTGCATCCGCATTCAAATTTCAAAAGAATCGCCAATCAGTCCACATCATTATTCGCTCAATTCTTAGGGTTCGAATAAAAGCGCACTGTGAATAAATTAATTTGTTTCATTTAGGACGTTTCGGCTCCTCAGTCAGTTGAAATATTATTAAAAGCAGCACATTTACTCAATGTCCAACGTTTCGGCCATGATCTTGGCCATCATGGCCATTGAACATTGAGTAAATGTGCTGTTTTTAATAATATTTGAACTGACTGAGAATCCGAAACGTCCTAAATTAGACTACATTCATCAGTCGCAGATCCATCAACATACTGAATTTGTTTAATTAGACAATTAATTTGTGCTTGATTGAATAATAATAATTTGTAATTCTAAGTATGCTCTTCCAGTTAAATAAAAAAGAGTATTTGTAGTTCATATAACGACAGTATTGAATCAAGTGCGAATGGAATTAAACCTGAAGACATAGTTCTCATAAATACTTCATTCAACACCGAATAAAGTCTCGTTTTATTTATCAATCTCTGTATATCGCTGCGAAGTTAATCTATTTTTACGTCTTTTAATCCAGAGTTAACAAAATTCTTTCCGGATAAACAGCCCTTGAAAATTTCTAGAAGACTGCAGCCACCGGCTTCTCCTCAGCAAATTGGGAGAAATGGATCACATCACAAACGGAAACGCTCGTTCTAAGCTTTCATCAGCCTCAACAATTTTCGGATGATATAGTCAGAATGAAGACTACAGATAATTGAAAATTACGATCTATTTAAAGCGTAACGCAGTTCTGATTATCGTAAGCAAAACATCCGAAGCACGTTTTATAGAATCGTTTTAACGCTCCCAATTGCAACAATAACCATTATAGTTCGTTATGCAGCAAACTATAAATAATAGCGTTTCCTAAACCGTTAGCATACTGTTTGCAGAGAAGTTTTCCCATACAACTGTTTTAACAGTTATATAACCAAACAGCACATTTGCTCGTTTGCTCAAACGTTTTTTACGCTTCATCAAATCGCCGTTTGAAGATTTAAGTTTGGTTATAATTCTCATTAATGCGGTAAAATGAATCTATTCAAAAACAGTCTGAAATTAGTTGATAACAATACCTACTTTTCATTTAAAGATAATCAACCATCCTCATAGTCCAAAGGAAACAAAACAAAAAGTTGCATGAATGCCTTTTGCCAAGCAACAAATCGAAATGTTCTCATTTACTGCGACAAACTTCTCTTACTCAAAAATGGATAAATCCATCATGAGCGTGTATTCCATTTAGAGAAACGTTAAACAAACCTGTGATTCAAGCTCTCTTGAAACTATTTTAAAACTAATTATTGAAATTGTTTTATCAGAACGTTTTTCTGACTGGCATAAAACCATTTTAAAACAGTTTTACAACTGCTATAAGATTTTCAATATTAGCTTAATAAACGCCATGTTGATTGAGAAATTCAATCGAAATTATTGAAACGATCTTGCTGGAAATAATATTATAATATAAATAGAAACTAGACATTTTCAAAAAAAAATGACAATTTTTGCGAAATTTGTTGTATATAGGTAATGAATTTCAATGCAAAACAAAAATTGCATCATTTGAGCAAATTAATATGTTCCTTAAATTATAATTTTTGCAATAAAAAATATTCTTAAACTGATTGATTTTCATTGAAGCGCGCTTACGTTTTGATGCTATTTCGTATATATTTCATCAGAAATCTGAGGTTGCGGGCAGTTTCATGTTAAAAAATATTGAAAATGAAAATGGGAATATTTTTAAAATATTTTAAATGGAATCTTTACCAATCACCAAATGCTTGGGAGAGTAAGTGATAACAAGAGAAAAAAACACGGAACAGAAAGCTCCAACAGTAAAATTTCTATCAGATTCCACAGTTCCCACAGTAAAATTCCTATCAGATTCCATGACGTAGTTTTAAAAGAGCTGTGGATAGTCTTAAGAGAGCTCTGAAGGGTTTCTTAAAGCTATATCTATAAGGTCGAATAAAACTATTTTGTTGGATGTTTTATTATGGCTTATAGAGTTAGCTTTAACGACGTTAACAAAACAGGGCCAACTAGTCCATATGTTAGCTTTAAAGAAGTTGTGCTGAAGCATAGAATGCGCTTTGGCTTATAAAGTAGCATTAGGAAATAGTCTTAAGCGAGCTGTTAACGTTGGAACAAAATTTTAATTGTTACTTGGGTGCTGGGTCACTAGCGAGGTATAGCATGGCTACTTTGCATGAAACCTTCGCGAGGCCCCAGCGGAAATGTCAATTGAATTTATATTTTTTAATGCCAAGAAAAGACATACCCCTGTTAAACAGCTAATAACTTTTTTGTATAATAAGATACAATGTTGGGGTCTATGACAAAGTTGTTCAGCGGAAATTTCCTTGAGAGATAAAGTGGCACAAAAACCATTAACAGGCTCGATTCCAAAGAAGAAACAAAAATGATATCCATTTTTGAGTACAAAATATTCAATTTTCCCATACAAACATAACAGTTCAAATTTTCTCATGTAAACGTTACTTAAAAGTTCTGCAAAAAGTCATGGATGAGTTTTGAACCAAAACGAACTTTTTAGACCCCAGGGTTTGAGAGATTCAAAAATGACCCCAAATCGACTCAGTCTAATGTGTATATTCGTACCATTGATGCAATATTATCCGAGAACTTTAGATAAGAGGACTTTGACCAAATTGACTTGATCGTCACATTGGCGAAATGTCAAGTTGTACATGAATTGTATCAAGATAATTTTAATCTATGTCGCCAATAAATCCCCATTTACGTTTTCAGAATTCTGTCACGGTCAATTTCTCCAGAACAAAAAAAGTCACAACGTGCCCCGCTAACCGATAACGATCGGTATTCAATTCAAATGTGCTTCCATGTAAATCCCGTTGCTCGCTGCGCCCGCCTCGTGCCGTGATTTCTAATTTCCGACAGCACTACCCGTTCGTTCGTTCTTAAAATTTTACGTTAGCTCAGCATTATATTATTGTTTTGGGAAACTTTCCTCTTCTCTATGCCTCTTCAACAACATTGCCGCATTTCTGCTTTAGTTGAAAGTTTTATTTTGCCCTACCTCATTCTTCTGGTTCATGATTGGCCAGGCCGAGAGTTGGCTACCCTGACCGATGTGCCATTATGACGTGCTCTTTGCCATGCTCCACCATGCTCTTTCAGTGTATATGGAACTCCCTCGCCGGCCGTTCATTCGGTTCGGTTGAGGTTCAGCAGTTCCCGGATTCCGTTGATTTGGGTTTCGTTCGATCTGTTTCCCAAACGCGGCGCGGGTCTTTTGCCTGTGCGGTCACCATCCGAGCATAACCACATCACGTTTTACTCATTCACCAAATAATACACGCGGTGGCTATGCTGCGGCACACGGCAGCATTTTTTTTTTCACCCATCCGCCGCCCTATTGGCGTGGCGTTGATGTCACTTTTGTGATTTTCGCATAATGGCAAGTGGCGACAACTGGTGGACCGACACATTATGCGCCTTTTGTCGCCACCATTTGTGTGCTTTTGAAAAATTTGTACCTACTCTTTAACATGCCGATAGCCCACACATCAACAAAGCGGCTGCTGGGCCAAGCATTGTTTTATTGTTTTGTGATTATCGCCCGCTTTTATTTGAACATCATCATTTTATCGGTTTGAACACCACCTCATCACCATCAATCGGACCTCATCGTTTGTCTCTTGACTCGAACAGACTCAGTCCAGCTCAGCTCAACTCGAAGTCGATTCGTTAAACTTTGTTGTTTTATTTAACTTATTTATCAAATAAACACACTCACACTTTTTCTTTTTGATGGTGTTTTTATTTCTAATAATAATAATGTTCTATTAGCTTGTAGTTGTACCGCCAGGTGTGCTCTGCCTAATGTTGTTTTACCTGTGATGTGTCTTGTTTGGTTTAAGCCCTAACACCTTAGGCTCAGTATTTCGGAATTGAAACAAACACACCGGCGCGGCAGAACTGTTCACATCAAGCGTCAATATGGGCTGGGAATTAATAACGAGTTCACAGTGGAGCAGCGGCGAATTCAATTTACATACGATTTTGGTTTCAAACTGTTGAATGGGACTTTTTTTCGTCAATGTTCTTAGAAGTAATTACGATGGAAAACTCTATAAATTGTCATTAGAGAAAAAAAAATCACCGAACGAAAAGTTGTCTTTAATTTATTCGTCAGAAAAAAAACTATTGGGTTAGCTCACTTGCATTTATTTGCTGATTGGAAAAGTTGGTCACATTCGGAGTCGAGTTACATATTGAGAAAATGAGAAAAAGTTCTAAATACCGATGAACGAAAATAGAAAATACTATGTTAGACAGCTATCTATCGTCGGTGTGAATTTAATTTATGTAAAAGTAAAGTTATATTTCTTTCCATGAAAATTCATTCGACATTGCTGAATAAACGGAGTTACTGCGAAATGTTTGTTCAGAAAGCTTCTATACTGTGCACTTCAACCTCAAGAATTTTAACAAAGATCCTCAGTGCTTTATGTAGACAATGCATCAAATTTGTAGAAGAACTTCTAAACCTTACCCAAACCTACATATTTCACATGAGACATTGCAAAGCGTCATTTTTATTAGATTACATGTTTCTAAATGTCATCTTCACTTCGTCAAATCAATGGCCTTTTTTTTCAATAAACATATATCCAATTTCCTTATGCCCTAACACTATTTTTCCTATTCCTCAAGTTTCACCTGTACAGAAATCACTGTTGATTTGTCCTTGATGCTTCAAAAAGCGGCGGATCACCGACGTGACCAAGTCAATTAAACATCTATCATGTTTTGCTAAAATCCGTTGTTTTCTTAAAAACAAAACAGCTTAGACCACTTATCGAAAGATGTTTATTGAATTGTACACGAATTGAGGGACTTTTCACCTTGCTTTTTTGCTATCAATCAACATACTGTCAGTGGTACTCGAGTTCCAACAAAAGAAAAACCTCTTGAATTAGTAAATTTTAGTTAATTTGTTAGTACCGTCAAATGGGGTGAATCGGGACTTGGTTTGAACTATTTTCGGTAATATTTGTGTCAAATTCTGTCAATTCTTTCAGCTTACTATTGTTGGTGTATTTTGTCAACCTAAACGAATTTAAATAAAAGATTTAAATTTTTCCATCCATTTCATTTGTGTATTTGTTCATTTCATTTCTGTGCACCCCTCGAGTAGTGTGAATAGGCACAGTGGCTTAATACTTGAAGAACCCATAAACTTTAGAACCGCACAACAATATTCGAAGAAATGTTAAAGGCGGAGCCTAATTACAGAGGCGAAAAAAGTCAAAGAAATTTAAGAAGCTGAAGCCAAATTCTTCTGGGATACTTCTTGTTCCGTTTTTTATTATTTTATACGATCATAGCGGATTCTTTCTAGATACTGTTCTGTATATGTGCCGATTAACCCCATTATTTAAATCAGTGATTTTCAATTCGGTCCCTACCGTCCCCAGGGAGGCGTTGAGAACTTACAAGGGGGCGATAGAAGGGCTTAGAGTTACCATTTTTTTTTATTTCGTAAAAAATTGTTCCAAAATACCCTTGTGCTCCAAGGAATATTTAAATAAGGTAGTGTCGAGAGCCATATTGGATTTTTTGTAGAGATGTACCGAATATTCGGTTGGCCGAATATTCGGCGCCGAATACCGCCAAAAAACCGTTAAGCCGAATATTCGGCTCACCGAATAGTTGAGCTAAGTATTCGGCCGAACAGGCCGAATAGGCCGAATATCTACTACAGACCTGTAATTTTTTTAAAATTTTTTTGGATAATTTATAAAATATCCAAAAGTAATGTTGTAAACATGCTTCGCAAAAGTCATCGTCATGAGGCGTGAAGCTGTGACTGTGAAGCCTCTTGGTCCGTCAAACTCAATTGACTGTTCCTTAACGACCAGTCACTTCGTTTGCCAGTCATTCATTCCCCAGTCATTTGAAGCTAAAAGAATTTCCTAGTCAAGCAATCGCATTCAAGCGACCGATGACGAAAAAGAAACGCATTTATTATTATTGTTGCTCCTGCCAGCAAGCCGAAGATGACCGAAGAGGAACAAGAAAAGCATTTATTATTATTGTTGCTCCTGCCAGCAAGCTCGTTTTCAGTTTGTTATTGCTATTGTTGCTCTCTTCCAGCAAGTCGTTCAATTAGTTGTACCTGCCGTCAGCAGCCGATCGAAGTGTGAAAAGATTTGCCAGTCACTTTCAGGAGAAATTTTGACCTTGTGTAGGAGCTTCGCCAGTCGATGATGGAGAAATGTTGATTGTTGTCGTGCTTTATCCGTCATGCGAGTAGTGAAGCTCCGTCAATTGAGAACAGTGCCAGTCGTTTGATGAAACAAAACTAGTCGGGTCAAGCGTGACGGGCGGAATTTGCCATCACTGGTTGTAAAACCCACACAATCATTGAAAACTTATGGTTTCAGCAGTTATTTACGAGGAAGAATGACCTTAATGGGTTAAATTCCTATAAAATAGGAAAAACATGGTTTCAGTAAAACATCTAAGGTGTATCCGCGTATCTTCCACTGAAGATCGTGCAGGAGAATGCTGAAAGGTATCGTTTTATACTTTGATTATAGTTTATCAGAGAGGGATATATTTCGGCTTGCTCATAAATCAAAAAAAAAATCCAGATATGTCAAATCTGGCCGGGATGTCCGGATATTGAATAAAACTTCCCGAGTTTTGCTCGGGTTCATTCAGATTATTTGCTAAATCAAATAATAAACTCAAATTACTCTTTAAAATTGTTTAAATTTTGTGTTCAATTTGGATTTTTCAAAAATTTCAAAATATACATAAATTTTGCCCTTTTTAATTATTTTTTTTCAAAAATCGTCCTGAATGCCTGACCGTGTAGATACGTGTGGACGAAAGTATGGTATGCTTAAAGTTAAAGATCATCTATTTTTTCAACAACTATTTTGGAGATATCTTGCTCAAATCCGAGGTTCATCTAATTCAATACCAGAGAAGCAATTTCAAAAAGCTCGGCATCTGTTTCGACACGATTTATCCCAGATTTCACAGGAACACGACGATTCATCTGATGTTTTTTCAGTTATTAATGACATTTTAAAAATCTGAAAGACCCCTACTTAAAAAATATTTTGTAGGTCCGATCATCCGATAATATCATCTGGTTGAAAATTATCGACTAAAAAGCATAAGGAGTATTAATATGGAAGAAACAGAAAGCATTTAAATAATCGCTTAAGTTTTTTTTTATTAAAAAATCAATAGAATATTAAACCGAATATTCGGCGGAATATTCGTTTGGCCGAATAGTTGAAAAGGTCAATATTCGGTATTCGGCCGTTCGCCGAATACCACTATTCGGTACATCTCTAATTTTTTGTGACGTCACAAAAACAAATGTATCGAAAACACGTTTTAGAACGAAAATTATTTCCAATTTCATTTTGATTGTGTTGTAAGACCTCTATTTCACTACGTTATGAAATGTTTTGGTCCTTTGAAGATTGCATTATGTTTTTTTCTCATTTTAATAATGAATGCAATGTCATCATAATGCTAAAACGTACAAAAACGAAGATAAAATCAGCTTTAAAAAGATCTAGCTGGTAGTTATTGAATGTTCAACTGATTTTCATGATTTTTATCCAGCCGGTTTACCATATTAAATTCATATGTAGAACAATTAACACCAATTAATGATTGTTAACTCTATTCAAATGCCAACAAATAATTGTGGTTTTGTATAAAAGTTCGTTTTTTGATAACTTTATTGTAATAAGGATCTAAAACTGCACTGACTTGATCATTTTCATGGAAGACTTTGAACTAATTTTTAAGTTGGGAATTTTGAGTAGGGAAAATCCATCGTTTTTTCGAACTTCGATGGTCTATTTTATATAAAAAATCCAACTTTTTTCGTACCGATCTTGAAGAGCAAAAAACCTTCTAGAATAACATATTTTAAACGTGGAAAATTTCCAGTAAATTCTTCGAGTTATCAACAAAAAAGGAAAATTTCCTAGTAAATTAACAGATTTTCGTGATAGTGACGTCGCAGTATGCACTAATACTAGAGCAGGGCTGCCTTGACACTACCTTCTTTAAATATTCCTTGCTTGTGCTCTAAAATTTCGCGAAAGGGGGCGGTGAACGAAAAAGTTTGAAAACTACTGATTTAAATCATGTTGTAAAATATGCATGTTGAATGCACTCCGAAATCGTGTTGAAAATATTTTTAATCGAATCTCTTAATCGAATGTTGAAAATATGCTATACACTCAAATCAGAAAAATATTTTTATGTTCGATCCCTACTCACCCTATTCATTTTACGGAACTTCAACAGTGAGGGAATAAAAGAAAAGTCCAAACTTATTCGTAGCCATGAACTTGATTACACCAAATTCAAATTTTATTTTTCGTAAACTATTTAAAAATAAAACAGTTTGAATAGTTCATATTTCGTTTTCCAATTGTTTATAGTTATTTATTTTTGATTAGGATTTAACACTGGTTTAAAATTGTAATAAAATTAGTTTTTTTAGGTGCCAATTTCTCAGTAAAAAAATATTCGGATTCCAAAGAATTGAATATGAGGCCCTTGAAGCCAAAGGGGTATAAGTAAGGGTTGCCATCCGTCCCGCAAAAGCGAGACATGTCTTGTTTTTTGTTAAATGTCCCGCCGTCCCACTTTTTCCTCAAAATTTCCCGATTTTTTTCTTGGCAAACTTTTACAAAGTTCCGTGACTTTTACAGCAAAAAATCAAACTTAAGTTTCAATTTCAATTCTTTGGTACAAAAGGGAAAATCTTTAAAGTACATCCCTTTTCTCAAAATAAGCAGAATTTTTCACAGTTTATGTAAGACAATGCTGAATAACTCTAAAGTTACAGTATGATTCTGATTCAGTTAAGCGTTCTTGCACCACGTTTAACCAATGCAATGTAAATAACTTTCAGTTCTTTCCAAATAATATATTGTTTAAGTTGCTTCCAAACACTAGGGAACAGAATTTTTGGTGCCTATGTTTCAATAAGTGTTTTGGGCGACTTTGGAAATTCTGTAATTGAACGTTTTTGGGTAAAATCGATCATTGATAACTGATAAACCAACAGAACTACTACAAATACAAAAACTGATTAAAATTACTTTTAAGCCTCCATCCAATCAGATTCAGATTTTGTCTAGATATTCTAGATTCAGAGATACATAGCTTCAATTAAAAATATTAAATTCTACAATTTAAAGAAATTTAAAGAGAACATTTTTGACACTGCTGAAAAAAAGTCTTTGAGTATTGGATGTTCAAGATTTTTACTTATTTAAGAACTTTGTTGACGTTGCAAAACGATTGGACTTATGATTTAAGAAATATCTAAGATTCAATTTTAGTTGAAATTTTCTTAAAATGTCGTCGAAATTCCCGTCTTTTGCAGAATTCAAACTTCTAAAACTTTTATCTCAGAAAAAAAATGACTCTCTGTCTTGGGGATAGCTGATCATTGAATTAAAACCTTCAATTTCCAAAACTTTAAAATGTTCTACAGTTTTGCCAAAAAAATGCACAAATTGATTAAATTTATTTTTACTCATTTTCCAAAGTAATCTAGAAAACAAGAGCTGTTAGAAAAAAACTAATTGCATATTTGAAATCAGCGTCTCATAGTCTAAATCAGTTCTTAAGTTCTTTGCCACTCGGAAAAATATAAATTTTGTTACCCTGTGTTATAGATTTAATTTTGACGGAATCTTAGTTAAATTGCCTTTTTATCATACACCACCTTTTTCAATTGTTCAAAGTATACAATGATGGATTTTTTTTGAGTTTTTAAATTAAGAAAAATTGAAATATATTTGTTACTACACAAAGTAATTTTACTTGGAATTTTGTTCTCTCAAATAACGTATTATTTCGCGTGAACCATGAAAAATAACCGTGCTTATGACAAAAAACCGTGTAAATATTTAGAAGCCATGTGAGAAAAACACAGCATAATAAATCCGCATAAAAAAAACTTGGAGTTTATTTCTAGGAATAACGTATGAGTTTAGCTATACAATTAATCTTCTATTTAAGAGTTTACGGATAGGTTTTTTGCTCTTCGTCATGGGGTAATATCAACTTAAATAAAAATGTTTTGGGGTAATGATTCAAAAAGTTCCCCGACCCCTGCTTTAAGTGATGTACTTATACCACAGAGAACAGACGTACAAGCTCGAACAAAAAATCTTCAAAAAAATGTTTAATATTTCAAATGCAGGCATTAAAAAAATATGTTGAAAATTGATTTGAAACAGTGCGCCTAACAGTCTATTGCGCCGGGTTTAATTTTTTGCTTGATAAGAGATGAGATGCAATAAGAGTTACTTTCGATTAGACATAATTTCACTCCCTTTATTTTTGCACTAATGAGGCAGTCAAAATAACTAATAGTTTTGGAATAATTTTTTACACTTCTTGGACGTTTATCGTCGGAGGACAAATCGGCTATATCCAGTCAATTAGGAACATTCTTTACGATCTGTCTTACCTATTATAACCAATTATAGACATCTCGAAGCGGGTTACTTTCGAGAATCACTTTTGCGTCCCATTGTTCAAAATTTAGTACCTTCTAGTTTGAAGGAAAGAGGGATTACGTTTTAAGATTTTTATCCATTATGCAACGTGACGACAATTTTACGAAACTTCAAAAACGATTTTCTTAAAACATGTCAAACAGTTTATACGACCTGTTCAAAACTGACCAAAATTTTGTTTTTTTTCTCAGTTTGGTTTTGACAGTTCCCTTAGGTGTGTTTGGAGACATCTGGTGGCCCAGCCAAAAACAAAAATTGGGTCAAAACGGTCGTTGGATATTTTTAAATTTAATTATTTTTATCTATTTTCACCACCAATGAGTGGTTCAAAAATTCCTGTTTCTAGTAACTATTATATGGAGTATGTCACGGATTTAAGGCTTATAAAATTTTTGAAAAGAACAAAAAATGTATTTATATAACTCTTAAACCCCTCTACCTCCAATCAAAATGTGGCTTTCAGTTAGTAGGGTTTTTTCACAGAGACCAAACCATAAGAAAATAGTTGAATAAAATGAGGACTAGGATATTATGTTTGGCGGTCAAGGATTCGTTCTAGATGCTTATCTCAGTTTTTTTTTTTCAATTTTGTCACTGCCAAATAAAATAAGAAATGGATAAATTAAATTTCTGCTATTTGATTTTTGATGGATTTCAAATGTGCCAATTTCCAATATATCGATTGGCTGGAAAAACTGTTGGTTGTCCAAAAGACCTTTTTATGACCTGTTCTTGTGTTCATCTTCGTTCACCACCGTCAACTGGGGCAACATGCAACAATTTTCAACTTCAATGGCTTCTAAAAAACTTATTTTCACAGTTAATCGTATCCTTTATGCATCAAAAGTTTTAAGGATGCTGGGGCATCAAATTGGCGTAGTTAAAAAAAATATTGGTTTCTTCAGTTATTTTTAATTTTCTAAAAACATGCGATTTTCACCCTCCTTAGAAAATGGGGTAACTTGCAACAAACTTTGTTTTTAATGAAAAATCTTATAAACACGTACGAAAATTCATAGTTTTTAATATATTTGCGATGCCTTAAAGACCATTACGCATGACAACACCAATTGCAGTAGTTTTTGGGTCTGTAAAAACATATTTTCACATTTTTTCTGAAAATAAGGATGCTGCATACATTTAGGGGCTAAATAATACTACGAAAATTCTACAAGCTGAAATCATAAAAATAAATGTTTGGATGAATGAAATTTAAATGTTTACAAACGCGTGATGCAAAACATTCATATTCCAACACATGGAAACGAGATTTACAAGGTATTTCTTTGATTTGCATTTTGTTGCATTTAACCCCAGACACCTAACTGAATTTTAAAAATATTCATTTAAAAAAAATGGGTGATTGTTCGAAAAATATTTTTACACCAACAATGTTGGTATAACATGAGGAAACCTGTAAAAAGTTTGTAGGCAATTTTATCAAGCCGATCCGTCATACTGGGTAAAGTTTTTTTCGACTTCAAAACATGTTAAAATTTGTACATTTATTGCTCGATTTTTCAAATTTTGCATAAAAATAAAAAACTTAAGACAACTAGCTTAAGATGCGAGAAATTATGTCATCATCATTTTGTTATCATTAAAAGATAACTTTATTACAATACATTAAATTAAAAATTGATTCGATGTAGTGTTATATAAATGTTGCATCGAACCCCGCTGTTGCATGATGCCCCGTTTGACGGCATATTTCCAATCGTCTCAAAGAACATTCTTAAACTTAATTCATAAATATACGAAGGTATAAGAGAATCGATAGAGCTAAATTTTTAGTTAAATTTTTGAAATTAGTTTAAAATAGTTAAAATATCACCTCGAATTCGAAAATTGATAAAAAAAAAAGCTTTTGTAAAGATTTACATAACAAATTTTGCCTATGATCAAAGTGATGATGACAAATGTGTGAAAATAAAAAAAAACCCTTATTTAAATATTTTTTAATTAAGTCATTAGCCAATTCGAAAAAAAAAATTTCAACGCTTTTTTATTGTTTTATTTTAAACATTGCTCAGAAAAATTTGAGAATATGTATCTCTAAAATAGATAAACAAAATTTAAAAGTATAACATTTTCTGCCTTTTTTTAATAAGTTGTAGAAAACAAAGAGAGCGTTTTCTTGTCTTTTGTAAATTTTTTCAATGGGCTTTTCTTTGAAAATCGAAAATTTTAATAGATTTACATTACACTAATACACCACACCATCCGCAGTTCCATATTTGAACTGAACAACCAACCTATTGTTTAAAGCAGTGGTTTATTTCATTTGTAAATCACACTTCAGTAATAAAGTTTCACGGAACACTATTTAAGATTTGAAAATATGTTTGAAGTATTTCAGTATTCAGTTTACACAGAACACTATTTAAGATTTGAAAATATGTTTGAAGTATTTCAGAAATATCAAAAAGTTTTTTTTCCTGGTTCCTCGATCAAGTATTCAAATTCAAATATTTTCTCGGTATTTTCGGTTTGCAAATCACCCTGAATTATTGAAAAAAACTGATTCCAGTAGAAATGACTTTATGCAGCTTATAATAGAATTTTTTATTTAATAGATTTTCGTTCCAATTATATGCATGTAAATTATCTCCGGGTTATAAAGCGGTAAACATAGGATTATGAGTTGTTAAAGTTTTCAGAAAGAAATAGAAATTACGATATTTAAAATGTCGCCCTGGTCACGTGTCACTGCAACAGTTATCTAATAAAATTTAATTTCAATTGCAATTGCCCCATAGTTGATGGTTATGGTTATGACGTGACACAATGCAATAAAGCGCATTTATTTGGTAAACATTTGTTTTAGATTTGAGGATCGGAGGAGTTGGAGAATGCTGATTTTACAGAAACTTTTCATCACAAAGGTGTTGGTTCATTCTTCCTGAATCATATTCTATTTTCATATCCGTTCACACAAAAAAAAATATATCACAAGCTCATAATGGTTCCAACCAATTCCGTCAACTGTTGCTCACAATACACCACAAAAAAGTCACGAAAAGTGGGCCAGTCAAATCTCGGTTTCCTCCGGAAGCTTCAAAATCTGACAAATTTGTGACTTTTCAAACAGAGAGTGCAATGCAAAAAAAAAATCAATGAAAATGGAATAAAGTCATACCCGCCCGGACTGCCGGCATTTGTGCAGTAATTAGAGGTGCACACATATAGACCGCATGGCCGGGTGGGCTACATATTTATAATGAATCGTCGTTTGTGAATAAAGCTCTCATCTCATCTCACCTGCTTCATACCTGAAGCGGCATCATCGCTCATTATGTGGGGATTTCTTTTTTTCCTCTCCAACATTTTATGGACATATGGGCAAAGTCAAAGCCGTCGACTTCTAAAAGAAGTTCTGTAACGCTATTGGGTTTCCTTTGGTGGGAAACTTAACCGATAGGGATACTGTTAATTTAGAAAAATATGATTATGGATTCTGCAATTGATAAATCTGTCCAATTGAAATCCTGAACTGTGCAGTTTTATTATGTTTAATTGACGTTTAAATAATATGTTTTTAGATGTCCTATGCGATTTTCGATATCCTTTGGGTCACCAAGCATCAGCGTAAAATTTGAGATGATTTGCTTGATTCCTGAATAAGCGCATCGAGTTTTCATTTGATGGAAAAAATTGTATATTATTGATAAGCTTGAAATAATATATTACCTAATTATAATAATTATTTCGCTTATATGAATAGAAACTAAGTTTTCCTTGGAAAAAGTTATAATAATTCCTACACAAAAGTTATTAAATCAATAAAATGTAAAAAAACGGCAGATTTTGCTTACATCTCCTTGTCAAGGTTCTGCTTAAATGCTTATGCTTATGATACATACGCAGCCAGAACTTGTCTGCATCCCGGTGAGTAGTAAAAGTACATTTACTACTCATATTTACTCGGCCGGGCCCACTGTGCAGCATTTAACGCAGAGACAACTGGAACCAGGGGAGGGAGAAACGTGGACAACAGTACCATACGTTCCATGATTATGATTTTTTTTAAATATAATCGTTGGGAGCAAATATGCTGGAATTTATTCTGCTCTTTGATGTTTGTCCTAGTAAGGTCATCCTTCTGAGGGCGGAAACGGATGAATTTTTTCAGCACAGAAATCCGAAACTGTGATATCTAAGTTTACCTTTTAAAATAATTGTTCCATTACAGAGGCGAATCAGCCTGCGGCTTGAACATAAAGACAAAAAAAATTCTATTACATTATTTTGAATCCTATATGCTTCTCTGAATTTAGGATTTCTGTGCACCATCCTCACTGATTTGGGATAAAGCACCCTTGCTCGCTCTTGGAAAGAAAAGATAAATAACAGAAAAAACGTAATAAAGGGCGATACGGTCAAAATTTGGTCAAGGGAAAACGCGTTTAAATCGTTTATTTAAAAAATCAAATAAAATTTCTTTTTCAAGTTTAATTAGTATAAAATTCAGGAAAGCACAAACCTAACTTGTACCTCAGAAAAGTTATTCAATGTTTTGTAATAAAATGCGTTTTTGTCTGCTGATTTGAAAGCTGTGTAACCGTATGATGGAAATAAAAAATCTCAAAAAACTGCTTCGCATTGCCAGAGAATTTATTGATTTATATAACCTTTGCAAAAACATTTCATGCAATTATTAACAGCTCTAACAAGCAAAGTCTGCCCTTCTAAATACTTTTCAATGGATTCAGATTTTCATTTAGAAGTGGTTATAACTTTTTTCGTGAAATTCTCAGCTGCTTGTCATGTAAGCAAAAAATTAAGCTTAAGAATAGTCAAAACCAAAAATCAAAGACCAACTTCATTTCAAGCTTATTTGAATTTTATGGATGATTTAATGTGCAAAAATGTCTTCTCCCATACAAATTTCCATACATAATTCAATCGGGTTGCGCTAACTCAGGAATCAACCAAAACATCTCAAATTTTACACTGATGCTCGGTGACCCAAAGCCATTCAAAAATCATATGTGAACTAAAAGTCATTTTTTGCAGCGGTCTGATGCTCATGTTCACGTAAAATGTTTTTCAAGAACCAAAAAATATTTAACATTTAAAGGAATATTTTTCTAAACTTTCAGGATGTATCTGGTGTATTTTTATGAAAAAATTTGTTTTCCCATACAAATTTCCATACAAAATTATTTAGAACTAGTTGCGCTGACAGGACCTTAGGGGCCGTCCATAAATGATGTCACGCAAAATTTGGAAAAAATAGACCCCCTCTCCCCCCCTTGTCACATATTGTCACAACTTCCGTCACCCCCCTTTTTGTATTACGTCACGTTTTCATAAACCCCCCCCCCCCCCCCCTTCCTCCCGGGATAGAATTTTGAATTCCTTAGAAATTTGATTACAAATGTATCTTTAATTTAAATTCATCAGTTTTATTCAATGAATTGAAAAAAAGGTTACCAACTTTTAACAAGCCTTCAACCATTGCTTGAAACACATTTCAATCATTAGTCCAAAGATTATGTTGATGACTTTCCATATAAATGACCGGGAAAGTCGAGACAGTAGTTGCAGCATCAGCGACGATGTCTGAAAAACCATTCAAATCTAGTTGCTCAATCAATTCGCAATCGAAATCTTCTGAACAGGTTAAAATAGCCAAGCATTCCAGTTAACGTTTTGCCACAATTTAGGTGGGCGCAATTTCCTGAGTGTTGCAGTGGAAGTGTTCTTGTGAACTTTCTTATGCTCATATAGTTTACGTAGTATGATTTTATTGAATTTAAGATAAAATTATTTGTTATTGTATTGCTTTTTTTGTAACAATATGTGATGTCACGTTCAAGCTGACCCCCCCTCCCCCCATGTCAAAATTGTCACAAAAATCGAAACCCCCTCTCCCCCCCTAACGCGTGACATCATTTATGGACGGCCCCTTATGAGTTTATTCCAAAATCTACAGAGATTTTTTTGGCTGCAAAAACAACCAATAATTTTATATTTAATATAAAAAGCTTGCTTTTCATCCACAGATACATAAGTTGAAAGTGTCAATAGAGCTTAGTATAATAAAAAGAAAATAAAACTTGACAAAAACTCGGCGACGTTTGATCATGTCATGTGATACACCAGGCCGCTCGAATTTGATAGGAAGTCTAGCAAAACCACCCTGCACCCCAGTGAGAGATGTACTACACACAGGGCTGGTAGCGGTTTGACAATGAAAAAGTAGGGACTTTAGTGACCAAAATTTTAAAAAAAGTGACCAAATAGTGACTTTAAGGACCGAAAAAAGTGACCAAATTGTGACTATGTAGAACGAAAAAAGTAACTTTGAAGAAAAAAAAATGTGACCAAATCAGCCCGTGCGAAGGACTCGTCCAGTGGGGTGGTTCGAAATTCAAATTTAGATCAAAATAATAACAATACTACAAATAAAAAATTGAGAAGGAAAGGTTTTCTTAGGGGGCATCCATAAATTACGTAACGCACCTAGGGGGGGGAGGGAGTAAGCTCGAGCGTTACGAATTGTGACATAGGGGAGGGGGGGAGGTATGCTCATCGTTACGTAACGATTTTTCCTTAAAAATGTCAGTTCACTTATCGCAGCTATTTTGATGTCATGCAATTTTTGCCGAATGATGAGCAACCCAAAATGAGCTTAAAATTTGTAAGCTTCAACATAATTGAAACCGGTTTGTAATCTTTCCTCTTTAAAGATTCTGAGATATACTCCTTAAATCATAATGTGTATTGAATATTCGTGAAATAACCGTTGGAAAACGGAATTTTTGGTACATTTACCCCCAAGAACTCAAATCAACCTCAAGACGGAAATTTGAGTTTTTTGGCAATTGATTTAAAAATGCAGTTTTGATTATTCCGACGAATATTACTCCATGCTCCATGAACTAAATAAAGTAAACAAGATAGATCATCAGTTAACAAGCAGAGAGCAACTCGTAAAAATACAATCAATTTATTTTATCAGAGAGTTATCATCAATGAGTACTAAGAAGCGATTTGGATAGATATTAATTCCGTTTTGAAGGACGTTTAAAAAATATACGTTTAAATCTTTTTTTGATTTGCGAAAATTAGTATTTAAAAGCATGAGAAGATGGGGGGGGGGGGGGTAATTATCAGCGTTACGTAATTTTCATAGGGGGGTACGTCAAAGCGTTACAATTTGTGACATATGGGGGGGAAGGGGGTCAAAAAAGTGCATTTTTTGCGTTACGTAATTTATGGATGCCGCCTTACACCGTTTGTCACTCATGTTCAACACACAAACTAAAAAAAAATTTCGATAAGACTCACTTCCATCTGTACCGTTGAGCCGTCAACACGTACGCCAGAGCATCGTATCGTTGCTGTGTACCTGCAGGAACATTTTACATTATTTATTTTTTCCTTACCTGTATTTCAATCAGCACTTTTCAGTGCTAAAATTATTTTCATTTTCTTTTATTCATATTTTCTCTTTTCTTTCCAGCATGGGGAAGTCTTCGGCCGGCTCAAGGGCCGGAAGAAAACGGATTGCTGAACCTAATCCAGGGCCATCTGCCAAAAAAGTTGAAATTTCCAATTCATTCGATGTCCTTCATAACATTGGTGATGAGGAAATATTCATATTTAATTCTGATAAGAGTACTAAGAAACCTTCTTCTTCTTCTTATACTCTTAAAAACGAAAAGATTCCACCAATAACGGTCACGATTCCTGACTTCAATGCCTTTCGAAAAGAAATCGTCACTTCTGTCAAGGATGTGAAGATTTCTTTTCAGATCGGTCGAAGGGGAACTGCTCGTATATTGGCGGAATCTTTTAATGATTTTCAAAAAATTTTAAATTATTTGAATAATAAAAAACACCAATTTTTTACGTACGACACTAGAGGTGATCGTCCTTTTAAAGTTGTACTTCGTGGTCTCACCGGCGATCAGACACCGGATGAGATCACAAATGAATTAAATTCTTTGTTAGGTTTTTCTCCAATTCAAGTAATTCAAATGAGGAAAAGAACCAACACGAATAATACCAGTAGTGTTGGTTTTGCTCCTGAACTTTATTTGATCCATTTTAAAAAGGATCAGGTCAATAATTTGAAAATTTTGGAAAAGGCTCGTCTTATGTTTCATTGTCGAGTAAAATTTGAACCTTTTCGTAAATCCCATACCAATTTTTTACAAAATATTACGCAATGTCGTCGTTGTCAAGCTTTTTGTCATGGCACTAAAAATTGTAGAATGAATGCCAGATGCATGTTTTGCGGCTCATTCGATCATGAAAAATCTAAATGCCTTTTTGGTGGTGATAAGTCAAAAACAGAATTTTTTAAGTGTGCGAATTGCGCAGGTAATCATTCCTCGAATTCTCTAGATTGTCCCGTTAGGGCAAAAATTGTTGCTTCTAGAAAAAACCCCAAAGTTTCCAGAAAAGTTTCTTCTCCTCCTTCCTCTTTTTCGTCTACACACGTCAGACCGGCAAACAACCTGCCTGTTCGCAGTCAGCCTCGGCCTACATTGGAATCACGGCTGGGTAATACCCGAAGTGATTTTAATGTTACCTGGGCTGATTCTGCGCCACAGACTCGTTGTTTATCGTTCTCAGAGGTGGTTGAAAATGGGTTGCCTTCTCCAGGCATAAATAATAAAAATGGGAAAAAACCAAGTCTCAACGTTCATGCGAAGGCTTGGGAAAATCCCCGAAATTCAAATACTTTTTCTTCTCCTTCCTCTTCTGATTCTAACAATTTTGTTGATTTGGGTGAGATTACTGAGGAAAAATTAAAATTTTTGCATCAAAATTTAATGGAAATGATGCAACTTATGTTGAAAGCAAATTCAATGTTTGAAGCTTTCCAAACTTCTTTTAATTATGCTAACAAAATTATTATGACTTTACGATTCCCTCATGGATCCAAATAGATGTTTAAATATTATGAATTGGAACGCTAGATCTTTGCTGGCTAACCAAGATGAGTTCTTTTTATTTTTGAAAACCAAAAACATACATATTGCTGCCATCACTGAAACTTTTTTAAAGCCAGACAATAACTTGAAAAGCAATGCTTTCTTTAAAATTTTACGAAATGATCGACTTGATCGACAAGGTGGGGGTGTAGCTATTGTCATCAATAGTCGTCTCAAATTTAGACTTCTTCCTTCTTTCAATACAAAAGTCTTAGAAACAATTGGAATTGAATTAGAAACTTCTATGGGGAAAATTATAATTGTTGCCGCATATTTGCCTTTTCAATGTAGCGGTGAACAGAAAAATTTTTTGAAGGGAGATTTACAAAAACTCACCAGAAATAAATCTAAATTTTTTATTATTGGTGACTTTAATGCAAAACACCGATCTTGGAATAATATTTCATCAAATTCAAATGGGAATATTTTGTTTAATGACTGCTCTGCAGGTTATTATACTGTTGAATATCCTAATGGGCATACTTGTTTTTCTTCAATTAGAAATCCCTCCACAATTGATTTGGTTCTAACGGATTTAGGCGAGCATTGTAGTCAATTAGTTACTCATGCAGACCTCGATTCAGACCACCTTCCAGTAACTTTTTCTTTATCCCAAAGTCCCATTGAAAACCCTTTAAAATCAACTTTTAATTTTCAAAAGGCTAACTGGGAGCGATATATGAATTTTATTGAACGTAATTTAGATGTAAACGTTCCATTGAATTCAATAGAAGATATTGATTTGGCTGTAGAAAATTTGACAACTTCAATAGTCAATGCTAGAGCCGCTTCAATACCTAAAGTTAAACATAAATTTAATCAACCTTTAATCGATGATGATCTTCAGTTTTTGATACGACTGAAAAACATTCGTCGACGCCAATATCAACGTACTAGGGATCCTTATTTGAAATTAATTTATTGCGACCTTCAAAAAGAGATCAAACGTCGTTTAAATTTCATTCGTAATGAAAATTTTGCTAAAGCAGTAGAGGACATAAAACCCTACTCAAAGCCATTTTGGAAATTAACTAAAATTCTAAAAAAGCCCCAGAAGCCAATTCCTACTTTGAAAGATGGGGATAAACTTCTTTTAACTAATTCAGAAAAAGCTCAAAAATTAGCCCAACAATTTGAGTCTGCTCATGATTTTAATTTAAACGTTATAAGTCCAATTGATGCTCAAATTTCCCTAGAATTTGATGATACTCTTTCTAAGCAAATTGTGTTTGAAAGTTCTTGTGAGACAAATATTGATGAACTTAAATTGATTTTCAAAAAATTTAAAAATATGAAAGCCCCGGGGGAAGATGGGATTTTCTATATTCTTATTAAAAAGTTGCCTGAAAGCACTTTAAATTTTTTAGTTAAAATCTTCAATAAATGTTTTCACTTGGCTTATTTTCCCAATAAATGGAAAAATGCCAAAGTAACTCCAATTTTGAAACCTGGAAAAAGTGCTTCAGAGCCTTCAAGTTATCGACCAATTAGTTTGCTTCCTTCTTTAAGTAAACTATTTGAGAGAGTTATTTTGAATAGAATGATGATTCACATTAATCAGAAATCTATTTTCCCTGATGAACAATTTGGTTTTCGTCATGGACATTCTACTACACATCAACTTTTGAGTGTAACTAATATGATTAACGCTAGCAAATCTGAAGGTTATTCAACTGGTGTTGCTCTTCTTGATATTGAAAAAGCTTTTGACAGTGTTTGGCACAAAGGTTTAGTAGCTAAATTAGCTCGATTTGATTTTCCTGTATATCTCACCAAAATTATTCAAAATTATTTGACTAGCCGAACCTTACAAGTAAGCTATCAAAATTCATGCTCTGAAAGGACACCCATTAGAGCTGGTGTCCCTCAAGGCAGTATACTTGGGCCAATTTTATACAATATTTTTACTTCTGATCTTCCTGATGTCCCAGAAGGAAAAGGTAGAAGATTATTTGCTGACGATACTTTGCTTTCAGCCAAAGGTCGAAATTTACGGGTGGTACGCAGTAGATTGCAACAAAATTTAAATTCCTTTTTGAATTACTTGAAAATGTGGAAAATTTCTCCTAACGCTTCCAAAACTCAACTTATTTTATTTCCCCATAAGCCAAGAGCAAATTTTTTAAAACCTAATGAAAATCATTCCATAACTTTTAATGGGGTTTCTCTAGAATGGTCTGATCACGTGAAGTACTTGGGACTCACACTTGATCGGAATCTTTCTTTTAAGAATCACATTGAAGATATTCAATCTAAATGTAATAAATACACTAAATCTCTTTATTCTCTCATCAACAGGAAATCCCGGTTGTGTCTGCGAAATAAGATGCTCATCTACAAACAAGTTTTCCGACCAGCGATCATGTATGCAGTTCCGATTTGGTCTAGCTGCTGCGCGACGAGGAAGAAAGCCATCCAGAGGATTCAGAACAAAGTTCTGAAAATGATTTTGCGGCTTCCACCTTGGCACAGCACCGAAGATCTTCATCGGATTGCGGGCATTGAATCGATCGGAGAGATGGCCAACAAAATTATCTCCAACTTCAGAGGCAAATCGATGCAGTCTTCCATCGCAGAGATTCGTTCTCTTTATGTTTAGTTTAATTTTAGGATAGTGTTTAGTAATTTCGATAAGTCAAGAAAATGAGAAATAAATTAGTTTCAAATGAATTTCTTAGCAAATTTAAAATTAAAAAAATCTGAATTCTAAAATAAATGTCCAATCTTGTACAAAACTTACCATGAATAGATGTTAGGAAAATGATAATAATTGTTAATTTTTATTCATCTTAATTTGGAATTCTTTCCTCATTTTCAACTGGAAGTTTAGTGAGAAATTCCGCTGTAATTATTTAATTTGAAAAAAAACACATTTAATCACGATTTAAAATGTGATTTACCGTTTACTGAATAAGAAATGAATTTTGAACAGAATTTATTCAATGTTCGATGGTTTAATTTAATTTGATAAAAAGAAGAATATATTTATGATTATTTTAAAATTGCCAGTTATATAAGCCAGACATAAAACCTTTAATAAAGTAAAATCCTCCAGTTATCAAAATTTCATTTTTGAAGCTTTAATAACTCCATGTTCAGCTACGCTGACACAGAAATGTTAGAAAATGAGTAATTACGTGAATGATAAAAACTGATGAAAAATTAAAAATAATGAGTTCAAAACTTTTGTTATTAATATTGAAAGCACAAATCAAGTACAAATTTAGTTAACATTGCGTATTAAAATTTATTTTTAAAGTTGCTACTTAGAACAATTTTTCAAACTTTTTAGATTAATTTAAAAATCATGATCGATCCAAAAAACATGATTTCATATAAAAAATATTAATAATTTTTTTTTAAATTTTCAATCGCAGGTTTTCAAGCTTTAAATTACAAGGTCTGAGTATTTTGTCTCTTTTGATTAAAATATTGGGTCCTGAAAGAACAGAAGGTTGAAATTATGTTTTATTATTAAAAATTTGGAGTTAAAGGCTTATGGTTGAAGAACACGAAAATTCAGAATTTGAAAACAAGGAAACAATTGTTAAAAATATGTCTTAAAAAATTAAAAAGTTTGATTAAAAAAAATTCGGCAAGTTGATTAGAAAATTGAAAAAAAAAACTGTACAGTAAAATTCGGTATATTTATTTGAAGATTAAAAAACAGTATGGAAATAAAAAAGATTAATTTTTAAAAACATTTCAGGAAGAGTTTTTTCAATAAACATGTTTCACTATAACAATTTTGGTGCTTATTTTTTTTTATATTATTGATTTGGTAAATAGAGTCCTAAACTAGAAATTTTGTCAAATTCGGCCGAACACAAAATCAAACATTGATAGATAACTGATTATGGAAAAATGTCATTACAAGTATTTTTGACATCACAGCAGAAAGTGTAAAAAAACCTGATTCTATTTAAAGCTCATCAATTGATTCAATGATTTTTAATTTGAGTTTTTGTAAAAAAAAGTGCAGAAACTTCTCTAAAGATTTTTAATTATTTTCAAAAGTCATTTCAATAACAAAAACTGATAGAAATATTACATACATATTTAGATTTGTTGAATTAGTTGAAATTACCGTTTAAATTCATTGCACCTAAAAAAAATGTAAATTTTGTGGCCTTGTGTAAATTTTTAAATCCCTTTTTTAAGTATTTAGAAGAACAATAAACACGAAATAAAATTGAGTATGAAATAGTTTTTTTTAAGAATATTTCATATCAAAATAACATTTGTTATGACAAAAAAGATTTTTTTAATAAAAAAAATGGTTCGTTTCAATCTCAATCTTAGTTACACTTCTCAATAAAAACCCATTCTAAAGACGAGATAGGGTATTTGTATATCAAGTTTTGAGTTCCAATACAAAAGGTTGATTGAACTAAAAATTAAAATCTACAATCAAAGTTAGTTTCAATTCACGAACGTCAAATAATGTCGTAGATCGAAATGTCTCAAGCCAAGGGTGATTCATGCCGAAATTCCGCCGGAGGCGAAAAAAATTTCTAACTGACTGATCAAGTAATTTACCGTTACTACCGTCAATATTAGCACGCGCAATTCAAATTACTCTTTCATTGGTTTATTTTCGGTGAAAAAAGTGACTTTTGGTGATAAAAGTGACCATTTTTCGGAAAATAGTGACTTTAGTGACCAAATGATGAAAAAAGTGACTTTTTAGTGACTGACCCAAAAAAAGTGACCAAGTCACTAAAAAGTGACTCGCTACCAGCCCTGACTACACAGCAAAAAATTTCTAAAAGTATACACAATCTAAAACACGGGTGATCTATTTTTTCAGCAGTGTAATCCAAATAAGATGTAATTTTAAACTCTTTTTGATCTATTTTTGGTTCGTTGGTATAAAATTAATTTATATGATGTAAGTTTACATGCCGTGATCTAAAATTTAATTTCTTAATATAAAATTACATTTAAAACAATGTAAAACATGGCAGATCATTTGTTTACATTTTTTTTCGTGGCATAAGTTTTTCTACTCTGACTCGAGATGGTGGTTTATTTTGCACGTAGCCGAAATTTCTCTTTCGCAGTGGAATAGTTGGACTAAAAAGTGGTAAGTTAGATAAATAAGTTTAAAAAAAAGTGAAACTAAAAATTCTCTTTCGTTTGCAGGAATGATAGATTATTGCAGTTACAAATTTTTTGGTGTTAAGGATATTCCGGCTACTACGTTCTTCTGGTAATGTTCGAGGCTTAACTGCGATGATGAAATGCAAAACATCGCCGTACTGTGAATCATCGGATACAACAACAATTCCAGCCTGACGCTGCCCGTAATGAGGGGTCATATTCTTGTGCATATTGTATCGGAAATATTAGTGAAATAAAATGACTCCATGTGATGTATTTATTTATAGACAACACAAAAAATCCTAATATTTAACAAATATTTCTAATATTTACGGTAATAAATTTTAAAATTTACATCCCTGTATATTTTTACACGACGATTCATGTCATCCGATTACGTGCATTTTTTTCGATTTAAATTTACACGCCTCAAAAATTACATCCTCGAAAAAAATATATCGCAGTAGAAATTTAGATCAAAATCGATGTTCCGTTTTCGTGCATCGTTTTCGATCTAAAATTACACGATTTTTTCTAGCTGTGTAGCTGCGCAAAACATTGATTACTTACTTGTTCGAAATATAAGTTTTCCTCAAAGCAATTGATCTTAATCTATAAATCTTTTTTTTCACATTTCCCTATCTATTTCCTTCAAAAAGTGATGAGTCGTTTCAAATAAAGAAATAACAAAAAAACACACGCACACACGGCGACAAAACAAAGGCATTTTTATGTAAAAGGTTAATAAGATATAATTATTATTGTTTCCAAGTTTTTTTGACATTATATCATGTTGTATAAAGTTCATAAAATTCAAATGGAGTAGGACAAAAAAGTTCTCCAGCAATAGTTTCTTAAACCATAAAGTATAGTAGGGCAAATCGAATTTTAAAAGTTCATTATCAAGTTCGCATAGAAACTCCGTTTATGTTCAATGAACCCTCAAAATTGTTCAATTAACACCAGATACAATTTGCTTCTAACTTTAGTTTTTCGGACACTGAGTAAGTTTTTTTAGCATTTCGCAGCTGATCTACAATCTTATTTTTGAATCATGTTTTTTCGGATTTTTTTATCTTACACTTTAATAACAGAAAACTTAAGGGTTGAAGCTGAATAATGTCTGAGAAACATATTTGAGTTACATTACATGGCTTTCAAAACTTTAAATTATGCAAAAATCGGTTGAGAAACAAGGTTTAAAGCGAGAAGTGTCAAATTGACACTCAAGGTCTGATTAGGGAGTTTTTTTCCTGAGCTTTCAGGGTGCGTCCATAAAAAAGTAATGAGGCAAAATTAAAGATTTCAAGAATTCATCGAGGGTCCTCGAAAATTTTTTTTTATTTGGAAGCGTCCGAATAAAATTACAAGCAGCCAAACTTTTATTGGTGCCATATTAACACTGAAGAACGGATTAGGGTTGAGTTAAGAGTAATATAAGTCAATTCTGAAACTGTTAAGCTTCAAAAAGGGAAGGAAGCATCAAAATTCCAATTGCTCTTTAACACTATTCAATAGGAATTGACTTGAATATTGAATTAGCTATTGCCGACGAAAGTTTCGAGACTTCAAATTTTCATGAAATTATTAGCCAAAACCAATATAATTTTATGGAATGTTCTATTCAAGCTTACTGATTTTACGAAATAGCTACTGTTGATTTAAATTTTGACAGAAACAGATTATTAGAGCAAGTTCACTAGTGTTGGCAAAAAATGGTAGAAATGTTGACATTTTGAAAATTTTACCAAGCAAAAATGTTTTCAAGATCCTTGGGCGTTGTATTTTTTTACAACACTGTTTCTATTTCAGCCGTATGTTATAGAAATATTGCTATTTTTGCATCACAGCATGCGAAAATAGAACACGTGTTGTAGAAATACTTGAAGGCCACAGATCTTGAAAATGTTTTTGCATGGTAAAATTTACAAAATGTGCTAAAAGTGACAAAATTTCTACCACTTTTTCCCAACACCAGTGAACTTGCTCTTAGACGATTCGAATTATTGTTGTTATATTATGCATGCAGAAAAAATCCAAAATATGAGCGCTAATAATCATAGCAGCTTTGCCTACTAGCGACACGTCGCATACGTCGCGACGTTGAAAATAATAACGACGCACTGCAAGTTTCCTAGGAGACCTGGAGCATGCGTTGATGGCCTAAGGAAAATGTACAGTAAATAACATAAACAATGTTCGAGTACTACATCGAAATCGCCTACTGGACTGAAAAAAGAAAAACAAACCAGCGAATGACAGAAATCTCGCTAGTAAAAAAGCGTCGCTAGTCCTACTGTCGCTATTCGGTTTGGTGCTCTACACATAATATTTTCCATGGGAACCACAGAACAACAAACACGCGGAATAAAATTAGATGCAACAAGAAATGGAAATATACCTATTGCACCTAAACAAGCTCTCTCAGGTCAACCCTCGCCGGGGTAAGTTTGCAGGTATGCGTTGATTAGTTACGCTAGGTTTCAATCCGGAGAGGTGAATTTCGTGCTATGGTAGGTAAGTATGATGATAATGATTCGGTTCAAGTATCCTCAACGCGAAACCACGACCCGAACCAACCTCTGGCTCGAATGAATGTTTGTAGGTATCAAGGTAGGGGCCTACGTACACCCTCAAGCACATGGTGCTGGCTATGTTTATTCTTTTTTCCTTCTCTCTGATCTGCGATTTAGCGAGTTTCAGAGTCAGGTGCTGGATGAATTTTTAAATTCGGTCATCACAAACTGATGATGGGTTCAACGAAAAAGGCTGTGGCAACCTGTTTAAACATAAGATGAAAAATTCCGGGCGTTAATTAAGGGTTCGCCGGGTGGATTTCAATTACCAAGTTTGATTCCCGCAACAAAGCTTTGGCAAATAATTACTTATAAGAATCCCAGTTTTGTGAGGTGGTTGATTTTATTAAATTTAATCCCTTTTAGATTGTTTGAAGATAAATTAAAACAAAAAAAAAATAATATAACTGATTTTATAAATCAAGATGAATTGGATTATGAATGATTATAAGTACAAGAACGCATGTGATTATGTAAGTTTTTTATTCTAACTAAATATACGACCAGCACGATATTTGGCATAGTAATAAAAACGAGACAACTCGACCATGATTCTGACCATGGACTGATGAACATGAAGTTGGGTCTGGTGAATTTCAAATATCAGGAAATGGTAATAGAAAAGTTCAGATACCGGTATTTCGTTTTCTGAAAACGATCACTGAAGAAGATAGTAAGTTGCTATCTAAATACCGATATCTGAATTTTTCTTGTACCGTGGTTGAATTAAAAGAAATCTTTCGATAAGGAAATGGGTTTTTCTCCTTAAAAAAAGGGGTTGATCATAATGAAAACGGTTCTAAAATAGATTCTAAAAATATGTAGTTTTTGAGCCTCCTCATAACACATATGGAGGATCACCTGCACAAAATCATTGTTTTTGAAGCATAAGTGAAAATGTATTGCGGGCTTGAACAAAGTTTTTTACCAGTAATTCCAGAAATTTTACATTTTTTTAAGTATAATTTTCTTGAAATTGGAGAAAAATGTTTTTCAGAGCATTCAATCTTTAAATTTAAACAAGTACATGTAAATTAGAAATATTTGGATCAATATACCTTTGCGATAAGGGTCTATATAACCCGAACTGTACATTCTCGAAGCGATATCTCAGGATAGGTAAAGCTAGATACATGAAATTTTCTGACTTTTCCTAAAATCAGGAGCTTTACAATTCCTTATTTAAAATTCTTGAATAGATACCAGAGTCACGCAGCAAAAAAAGGTCAATTAGCCGGTCAGGGTCATAAAGCATGGATCATCCAAAATCTGGACGCACTGTTTATTATACCATAGCGCTCCTAGTTGTCGGATCTGGAATGTTTTGGCAGTACTTTGTTCGGAAATATTTCCTCTATCAGTGCTGAACATTTCATAACGATTCGTTTGGTTCCAATAAAGTTACACGTAATGGAAGCCGCGAGGCGAAAATTAATTCTGGACACCCACGTCAAAAACCCGACGTGGTCTGTTTCAAAGATCGTGAAATCTGATTTTGGGCGGCTTCCTGGCCAAAAACTTTACAAAGCCGCTGGTCGGGGTGATGTCCCCGCCAAGTTCGAATTCGTTTTTGCCGCTAAGTTGGCAAGAAAGTGTTTGATCTCGCAAGGTATTTGCAGCTGCGGGCGAAAAACCCCAGTTTTTGTGAAAAACAAGACCATGGACTCCAAAATGTACAAGGAGGAGTGCCTTAAAAAACGTTTTTTTTTTGTACATTAGATCTCACAAAGGACCAGTAAAGTTTTCGCCAGATTTGGCATACTGCCACTACAGCTAGTAGGTACTACAGTGGTATTGGGCCAACGGTAGGATTTTGTCGAAAAGGACATCAACCCACTGATCTGCCCTCAATTCCGCCCTATCGAAAAATATTGGGCAATGATCAAGCAGAAGATAAAGAAGAAAAGAAGGACGACTCGGGATACAACAGAGATGAAGAGATGGTGGAACAAAATGGTCGCTGAAGTCAGCAAACAGGGTGGCCAAACTATGATGAGTGCTATTCGACGAAAAGTTCGAAATTTCATCAAAACCACATCGAAATATTTTTTTTCTAATTTCTCCTTTGATGTGCAATAAAAACCCTACATTTTGATTACAAAACATTTTTATTTAGCTTGCCAAGCTCCGAGATAGACCCTTTTTAATGCGTCCAGATTTTGCGTTATTCATGCTTTATAGACCCGGTTTATTGTATTTTGAAATCGTCAAAATGTCTGCTATCAGATGAGTTTTTGTTTTTATGGTCTTCACAAAACGACCTTGAAGCTAAAAAGTCCTCGAAAATGGGTGGTGACTATTTTTTTTTCTATGATATGTTTGCCTTAACCATGAATGAATTGAAAAATAAAATAAAAATAATTCTTGGTACTTGTAAAGATGCGTTCTACAATCTTTAAAATGGTGAGTTTTATTTGTATAATGATGCAATAAGTAATTAAAAAGGGCAGCAACTTTTATCGATGGTTGAAGGCTTTGGATTTGCTCAATAGTCTGGTTGATTAAGGCTTATGATTCGAGCAAGAGAAAGTTTTTTTAGAAAGCCTTCAATTACTTTTAAAAAAACTTATTCTATGCTCATATAAAAAAGCTGAACAATTCAAACTCAACAACAAAATGTTTGTACAAATTCAAACATTTCAACCATCTCTAAAAATGAATTAATTTTTCTTTTGGAAATGAGAGCTGAAACTTCTGCGGTCAAACTTGATTGAAGTTTAAGATTTAAATTTGGATTTTGACTTTGAAAAAAAAAACTGCAAAATTTATAAAGTTCAGAATTACATCGAGGAAATATCAGAAATATGGCATTCCCTGCTGATTTTTTTAACGTAAAGATTTCATGATTTTTTATCAGCAAAAAAAACAAAAATCTGGTATTTTTATTAAACAACACTTGCAAAATTAAATTAAATTATTCATAATATCTGTGATTCTCAGCTGAGCTGTGTATACAAATTGACTCGGGTTAAAAATTTGATATTTTTATCTTGTTTGCATAACTCATCTCCGAGCCAATCTGAGTCATAATTTTGAATATTAGTTCTAAATCTGAATTTTGAACCTGAATTCATGATTAAATTTTGGATCGGTTTTCGAATTTCAATATTGTTTCTAAATCTAAATTTCAGATCAGAATTTGAAAAATGAACCCAAGAAGTGAAATTTGTTTACAAAAACGAGGACCATGAAAGCGAAAAGTTATTCTTTCTCTCCTTAAGAAAAACCCGTAAGATCTGTCAAAAGTTGGGTGAAATTTTAGCTGCATCCCACTTGCGCTAGTAGAAAACCATCACTCAAATTCGGCACTGCTTCCATCGCCTATTATGATCAAGCATTCCAAATTGTCTGGATTTATCAAGGCTTGCCCGGTTTTGCAGTAAAATTTTCGTGACAAGTCCGGTCTGTCCCAAATGCCCGGATATTTGAGAAAACTGCTCGGATTTTGCCAGGTTTTAACATCATTTGGAAAATAAATATCTTGAATTCACTTTTAATTTATACGTATAAAAAAGATTTTATTTTCAAAGTTTGTTTCATTAAAATAAACCAAAACATTTTTTTTTTGATACCTTAACCCATCGTTTCTTAAAATAACAAATTTGCAACAATTAATATATGGAAAAAAGTGAAAAATCGTATTTTATTTTAATGTTTTTCTTGATGTAGGTACACATTACTTCCAACTGTTTAAAATGAATTTTAAGAGAAAATAAAAAATCATGAAATTAACGGTTAAATAAATTAAACGCTGCTAATGTGCGTCGACAAACAAATTAATATTTTATTTTCAAATTTTTCTTAATATATTTTTGATTATGGCCTGGATTTTTCTCAAATTTGCCCGGATATTATCCGGGTTTTGAAATGTTAAATTGAAATCAGATAGGTAGATAACCGTTTTTGCACAGTTTGAAATAAAAATGCCCGGAATTTCCCATCCATAATTCTGGAAAGCTCAAATTTTGAAGTTTTTGGTTTCAATCTGAACTCATTATTTCAATTACTTATTTTGAATCCGATTTGTGAAACTGAATTAAAATATTGATATGATGATTCTGAGTTTTTGTTTCAAGATCCCCATTTTGAAGCTTTGTTTTGTTTGATTTCTACAAAAGAACTTAGTTTAAAAACTTCGAATCTGAATAAGAAACAAAAATTCAGGATAATTTCTTATATTATTTTTTTCATATTCGGAAATTATCATCCAAATATTGAAAATTCATATGAGTTTCGAAAATCATGAGTCAAATTTTGTATGAATTGCAAATCCAAATTTTAATCAGGATTTCAATACCATTTTTCATTTCTAAGTTCTAATGATCAATCGAACTGAAAATCAAGTATCCGAATTTGGATATAGTATGCGGAATATGAAAACAAAAGTACAATGTTCATAGTTTGGAACCAGAACCTCTAAAAGGAGGTAAATTTCATTAAAAATTTAATAATATCTAAATTTAGAACTGAATATCCATCAACAGGTATTTTTTAACTGTAGCAGAATTTTGAATTTAGGACTAGTTTCCGAGATTTTGACATCAATTCTGAGTCAAATTTGTTATTATCAGCTAAATAACGTTACTAAATGGTCTAAATTTTATTAAGAATTTTAAATTTTGGGTGTAGAGTAGTAAACCTTGCTTGGTTTTTTTTTCTAAACTCTCAAGCCCGGAACTTCCCTCCCCCATTTCCTACGGCCATATTGCTCTTTTGTTTTGAGTAACACATCTTTTAAACTTTGTTTCAATCTTCTTTTTAAAGAAACAACATGAAATTATAGTATAATGTATCATATTCTGAGAACAATCAAGTATTTAAAATTTCTCAAATACAAATAATTGTCGAGGCAAATTTCTGTAGCTTTTGCCCTACCAAAGTGTACCATAAAGTGTTTTTTAGAATGTGTAGAGTAGAAGCACTAGTCATTGAACAGGTACCAGATATTGATCACTAGTAAAACACTAACCAATTAAAACAATAGTATCCAGTAGAAAAATGAATTGAAAATCGTTGTGCCCCTGCGAAAGCATTCGCTTCCTCTGTTCAATTTTTTATCAAGAATTTCGGACTCTCAAAGCCACAATCTCCGAAACTAAAATATGGGTTCAGATTTTAGCTTGATTTTTCGACTGGATGAAGAAAACAGCCTTTTTACGATTGTGAGAAAAATTGGGTGGAAGGCAAATAAAATTCTTAGTTAATAATATGAGTGTTTTCAACTTAGTATTTTTAGATGATTTCTAAAAGAGTGGCAGCCTTTATTATCTCTATTTTCTTAAAAAAAATTCAAATCTAAATGTTCTATCATTGGATCACAGAAAACGACTTTGTTTCAAATTTTGAACGTTCAATCTTGCAGTTTCTTCAAACACTTTCTTGGTTGCTAGCTCAATTAAAATCGCCCCTGCAAAGCATTCTATCAAGCGAAATACAGACCCCGTTCGATTTTGGCAACATTCGATTTTGGCAACATCCGATTTTGGCACATGTGCCAAAATCGTAACGTGTTATAACGAGAACTAAAAAGTAACACAGTTCGGATTTAGCTTTCGTCTCATGCAGACACGTTTTGTATAAGCGGACAAAAATTCGAGATCTCTTTTGTTGAAGCGGGCTTTATTTTTTTTTGTTTGTTCCGTCTCTTGTTACAAAAAAAAGCGTAGTGAAAAGTCGTGTTAAGAACATGAAACCCTCAACTGCACAAAAGGTACAATAAGCTGCTTCCAGGGCTGGTAGCGGTTTGACAATGAAATAGTAGGGACTTTAGTGACCAAAATTTGAAAAAAAGTGACCAAATAGTGACTTTGAGGACCGAAAAAAGTGACCAAATAGTGACTATGTAGAACGAAACAATAACTTTGAAGTACAAAAAATGTGACCAGTCAGACCCGTGCGACGGACCCTTCCGGGGGGGTTTTCAAAATTCAAATTTAGATAAAATTAATAACAATACCAAAAATAAACAATTGTAAAGGAAAGGTTTCCTACACCATTTGTCACTCATGTTCAACACAAAAACTAAATAAATGACTGATAAACAAAATTTTGGAAACATATTACAATGAATGTTTCAAATTTTCGATAAGTCAAGAAAGTAAGAAATAAATTAGTTTCAAAAGAATTTCTTAGCAAATTTAAAATTAAAAAATATCAGAATTTTAAAATAAATGTCAAATCTTGTACAAAACTTAGCATGAATAGATGTTAGGAAAATGATAATAATTGTTAATTTTTATTCATCTAAATTTGGAATTCTTTTCCTCATTTTTAACTGGAAGTTTAGTGAGAAATTCCGCTGTTATTTTTTAATTTGAACAAAAAATATTTAATCACGATTTAAAATGTAAATTACCGATTACTGAATAAGAAATGAATTTTGAACAGAATTTATTCAATGTTTGATGTTTTAATTTAATTTTATAAAAAGAAGAATATATTTATAATTATTTTAAAAGTGCCAGTTATAGAAGCCAGATATAAAACCTTTAATAAAGTGAAATCCTCCGTGTTCAACTACACTGACAAAGAAATGTTAGAAAATGAGTAATTATGTGAATGATAAAAACTGATAAAAAATTGAAGATAATGAGTTGTTATTAACAATGCGTATTAAAATTTATTGTGAAAGTTGCTACTTAGAACAATTTTTCAAACTTTTTAGATTAATTTAAAAATCATGATCGACCCAAAAATATGATTTCATATAAAAAATATTAATAAAAAGTTTTCAAAGTTTCAATCGCAGGTTTTTAAGCTTTGAGTTACAAGCTCTGAGTATTTTGTCTCTTTTGATTAAAATATTGGGTTCTGAAAGAACAGAAGGTTGAAATTATGTTTTTTTTATTTAAAATTTGGAGTTAAAGGCTTATGGTTGAAGAACACGAAAATTTAGAATTTAAAAACAAGGAAACAATTGTTAAAAATATGTCTTAAAAATTTAAAAAGTTTGATTAAAAAAAATCCGGCAAGTTGATTACAAAATTGAAAAAAAAACTGTACAATAAAATTCGGTAGATTTATTTTAAAAATTGAAAAAACAGTATGGAAATAAAAAAGATTAGTTTTTAAAAACATTTCAGGAAGAGTTTTTTCAATAAACATGTTTCATCATAACCATTTTGGTGCTTATTTTTTCAATTATTGATTTGGTAAATAGTGTCCTCAACTAGAAATTTTGTCAATTTCGGCCATTTAGTTTTGGTAATAAAGAGTTTATTACTAGTAAAATTGATAAATAACTGATTATGGAAAAATGTCATTACAAGTATTTTTGACATCACAGCAGAAAGTGTAAAAAAAACTTGATTCTATTTAATATGTTTTTGATTTGAGTTTTTGTAAAAAGAAAGTGCAGAAACTTCTCTAAAGATTTTAAATTATTTTCATTTCAATAACAAACCCACCGTACGAGGAAAGGTGTGCTCTGATATGTCTAACCTTACTCGAAAAGCGGCGCGTCGAACTGCAGCAAGGTTTTATATTCGACACATTGACCAACCGTGTTGACAGTGCTTACATTCTACAACATGTTAACATTTATGTACCAACGAGAACACTTCGACAACGTCAGTTTCTATCAATTCCTCACCACCGTACTGCCTATGGCCAAAACCACCCTATTGACAAGTGTTGTGAACTTTTTAATTTAGTGTATAATTTGTTTAATTTTAATATGTGCAAACGTCGTTTTAAAATAGGCTTAAGAAGAATTTCCTAGCTTTTAAGTCATCAGTCTGTACGGTAATTAAACCAAAGACGAAATAAATAATAATAAATATAAAAGCTGATAGAAATATTGCATACATATTTAGATTCGGGCAACCTAAATTAGTTGAAATTACCGTTTAAATTCATTGCACCTAAAAAAAATGTAATTTTTGTGGTCTTGTGTAAATTTTTACAACCCTTTTTTTAAGTATTTAGAAGAACAAAAAACACGAAATAAAATTGAGTCTGAAATTGTTTTTTAAAGAATATTTCATATCATCATAACATTTGTTATGACCAAGGACTATAAAAATCGCTCACTCATCGAAACGCACATGAGAATGGTTCGCCGCCGGCTCGCTATTCGTTTGTGCTCAATACAATCGCGAATAGCAACACAAACGATTCTACGATGGCAGTTTCTTTGTTGCTCGTTTTACAAAATATTCATGAGCGAGTCTGAGCAACGGGATCACGAGAGACTCGTATTTGCTTCGTGAAAATTTAGATACCAAGCTTGCTGTTTGTTTAGAGGAGTAAGTACGTCAGTTCAAAAGAAAAAGAAAAAGGAATCTTTCGGCTCCGTGACGTACCATCCGGGCACCGATCGTTTGAAGATTGGCTTGCCCTACACAAGTGTACATTGTTGCTGTTGATGTTATTGATGTTCCCTCAAGCTTGTAGCTTCAAAAAGTGACGCACATTCTTCCGTAGGAAGCAATAATAACACCACTATCATGAAGGAAATATATTCTTTTGGCTCGGCATATTTGCCTGAAAAGAATAATAACATCACTAACATGGATTGGCTGTACCGGCCGTATGCACACTGTTCTTCTTTTTTTCAATTCCTGTTGGCCAACGCTGTTGAAAGCCAACACGGCTTGGCGTCAGTATTGTTGCTGTTAGTGTTTTTTAAGCTCAAGCTTCGCAAAGGGACGAAGATTTTTCCACGGGAAGAAATAATATCATTACTAACACGGCTCATGAGCGGGTTGGTAAAAATTTTCACGAACCAGCTCGCTGCTACGCAATCGTCGGGTTGATGCTCAACTTTGTATGCGAAAAGGGAAGCAAAATAAAAAGCAATCAGGAACCTTGTTCGTGTTTTCGTTTTGGTCGGGATTGATTCGTGAGAACAGGAGATTCTCGCTCACACTTCATTCGCGTTCCACGACATTCTTATGAGCAAAAATCGGAGCGATGCAGGTTCCGTCGCTCGTATGAATGAGTTTTTCAATCCTTGGTTATGACATAAAAGATTTTTTTTCATAAAAAAAATGGTTCGTTTCAATCTCAATCTTAGTTACACTTCTTAATAAAAACCCATTCTAACTAAAGACGAGATAGGGTTTTTGTATATCAAGCTTTGAGTTCCAATACAAAAGGTTGATTGAAATAAAAACTAGAATTTACAATCAAAGTTAGTTTCAATTCACGAACGTCAAATTATGTCGTAGATCGAAATGTCTCAAGCCAAGGGTGATTCATGCCGAAATTCCGCCGGAGGCGAAAAAAATTTCTAACTGACTGATCAAGTGATTTACCGTTACTACCGTCAATATTAACACGCGCAATTCAAATTACTCTTTCATTGGTTTATTATCGGTGAAAAAAGTGACTTTTGGTGATAAAAGTGACCATTTTTCGGAAAATAGTGACTTTAGTGACCAAATGATGAAAAAAGTGACTTTTTAGTGACTGACCCAAAAAAAGTGACCAAGTCACTAAAAGTGACTCGCTACCAGCCCTGCTGCTTCGACTTCAAATTCGTGAAGGATGACGAAATATTGGAAGAACTGAGGAGTGAAGGAGTTACTGCTATCGATAGAATAAAACGGAAAACAAAGATGGAAAACTCGAAGAAACAATCATACAATCATACAAGCTGGCAAAGGCCAGAGCACGCAGATTAATTCGGGTTGCCCAAAAGCAAAGCTGGCAAGAGTTTGTACCATCGATTTCCTTTCGAACGTCCACTAAAGAAGTTTGGAGAAAAGTACAGAAGGTCTCAGGAAAATTTTCCGCACAATTTATAACGTCTCTTAAAATTAATGATTCCCTTATAACAGGTATAGCTGATGAGATGGCAAAACATTTTTCATTCTCATCCAGTACGCAAAACTATAGCGAAACGTTCGGAAATTTTAAAAATCAAGAAGAAACCGAAAATGAATTTGATTATGATTCAATCAACAATGATGATCTAAACCAATCATTTACTATTGAAGAACTAAAATACGCTCTTAAAAATTGCAAAGGTTCTTCTCCTGGACCTGATGAAATTCAGTATGATATGATCAAACACCTACCTCTAGATGCTCTCTATAATCTTCTAAGTATTTATAACAAACTTTGGGAGGGACACAGCTTTCCAAATGATTGGAGGGAATCAATAGTAATTCCTATTCGAAAAGCAAATAAAAATCCACTCAATCCAGCTAATCATCGTCCCATATCGCTCACATCTTGTCTATGCAAAGTTCTGGAAAGAATCGTGAATAGACGTCTGATTTGGTTCTTGGAAACACAAAATTTTTTTGCCACTAATCAGTCTGGTTTTCGGAAGCACCGAAGCACACTCGATAACCTCGCAACCCTAGAATCAGCAATTCAAAACGCATTTGTTAATGGAGGCCATTCCGTCTGCATATTCTTTGATATTGCAAAGGCATATGACATGACGTGGAGACATAACATAATCAAAACCTTAGCAAATTTAGGAGTTCGTGGACACATGCTAGCCTTTATTAACAACTTTCTTAGTCACAGAACGTTTAAAGTGAGTCTTGGAAATACCTATTCTTGTTCATACAATCTCGAAAACGGGGTTCCTCAGGGATCCGTTCTCAGCGTGACTTTATTCCTCATTGCAATAAACAGCTTACAAGAGTGCTCTGAAGACCAGGTATTACTCCTACAGTTCGCTGATGATATAGCAGCCTTCGTCCAAGATAAATCTATGGGAGACATTGAGCAGACACTCCAAAACCTTTTGAATCGAATGAATGTATGGAGCGAGAAAGTAGGTTTCAAGTTTTCTGTTTCAAAAACAAAAGCCATCCACCTCTGCCGTAAAAATGGTTGTGCTGATCCAACGCTTTACTTCAATAATCAACCAATTGAGTTTGTCGAGTCTCATAGATTTCTTGGTATGCTCTTCGACAAAAAATTAACATGGATTTCCCATATACGAAATCTCAAAGCAAAAGCTAATTCCTCTATTAAGTTAATCAGAACTTTAGCGAACACCAATTGGGGCTCTGATCGAAAAACTCTTTTGATTTTTCTAAAAACTCTGGTTTTATCAAAAATAGAATACGGTTCCATAATTTACTGTACCGCAAGAGACACTCTATTAAAACAACTTGGGACAATTTATAATACTGGCATTCGATTGGCGACAGGCGCCTTTCGCACCAGTCCAGTAATTAGTCTTATGGTTGAATCTGGTATGATCCCTTTGAACTACAGGAGAAATATTGCAGCATTATCATATGCTATACGTAGCTCATCTGTCCCACAACACCCGTTTTCCCAATGTAAAGAACCAACTCTTCAAAGAAGTCGAAAACCTATAAGATCAAAGAAATGCTTCCATGTGAATGTACAAATGCTTACTCAATAATTTGAAATAGACCTTAATGAAGTCCAACTACGACAGTTCCACAAATATCCTCCTTGGATTGGATCCAAAATAAAAGTAGATTTTTCAATGCGTTCCAATCACTCAAAAACCAATCGAATCATGCTACAACATGAGTTTAGAAAATCTACTAGCAAATATCAAGGGTGGAATTTTTTATATACTGATGGATCAAAGTCGAATCAATTCGTGGGATACGCTGTGTATGGCCAACAAGAGTCTTTTAAATGTAGAATTCCGGGATGGTGCTCCATATTTACTGCAGAACTCTTAGCTCTACAAAAAGCAGTTGAATTAGCTTTGTCTTCGAATTCACACCTATCGCTGATTTTATCGGACTCAATGAGTTGTTTGCAGGCACTGCAGGACACCTATTCAGATAACAACGTCATTCAAAGAATCCATGATCCCCTGAAAATTCAGCTAAAGTCATTGTATTCTTTTGGATACCTTCACATGTGGGCATCGAAGGTAACGAAATAGTTGATAACTTAGCCAAAAGCGCTATTAATGATCTCGAGACACCTATTTCACTCATATTCTATGATCTGCTGTCAAAAATAAAAATGAAGATTCAGAAAGAATGGAATGAAGAATGGTTGAATGTGGGGATTTTTTTTTATTATCTGACGGGTTTGCGCCGGGGGTCTTCAGATTTTCCCCAAAATTGAAAATTTGGTTCATTTTTGCGACTTAAAAACACATGTATTTTTTCAGATTTCTAACATTTTTATTTTTTGAGTTAGCTTCGGTTAGATTTTTTTGCCAATAAAAAATAACCATTTTTCAAAGCTACATAACTCTGTTGTTTCTCAATGGAAATTATAAAATAGCACATCAAAATGCATTGAAATTTTATCAGCTTTCCAAATAGAATAGTTGAAAAAAATTAAATAATGACCTTCAACATGAAAAGTTGTAAATAAACTTTAAATGGCGTCTAAAAGTACCGTCTGCACCACCGAATATTTTGCAAAAAATACCATTGTGTAGCTCGATTCATGATGCAACTTTCATCTGAAGACACCAAAGTGGGCCATTAACACCTTGAAGAGTTATGAAAGAAATAATGACAATAAATCTCTTTTTTTGCATCGAAAACAAACAATGGTCGAACAACTGCACTCACATATGGAGATAGCAAACACTTCTAACAACATGGAAACAAAAGAACTTATCAAAGCTGGTAAAAAACACTATTTTTTCGTCCTTTTCAGACTGCCCTTACTCGCATAACAGTCCCATATGAATTTTCGTCATTTTAGGTCAACATAAGGCTTAAACTTAAAAGACTAAAAAATGAGGTTTTGTTCTAGAAATTTCGAAAAAAATATCAATTCGTGGCTGTCCTATATGAAATATACCTGAATAACAGTCCCATATGTGAAATTCCACGGATTTGGTTACTTTTCAATGTTTCTTTCGGCGAAATAGTCTTTGGTTTATTGTTTGAATCATTTAAACATTTTTTTTAACTCACTTGATGTCGAATGATGCACACTAGTTTTCGAAGGCAGGTCTGACTTTCTTAGGAATGACTTCCTGAGCGAAAAACTATCGGATGCAATCAAAAATCGTAAAAAGATTCAACTTACAATGTGGAATTCATGATATTTTTTGCAAAAGTATGTTTCTTTTTCTGACAATTGCATTTAGAAGTTAAAAAATGATCAAATTTAAGTCTTAGAAAGTAGCTTGGTGAGAAAAATATATTTTGTATGGGACTGTTATGCTAGTAGATTCGAAAAAGGTTTCAAATATGGTCAATTAACAGTCCCATTATGAATAAAAATGGTGCTCTCGACCTTACCAATAACCCAATTTCGAAAATTTCAGGCCTAACGATTTATTATGACAACCTAGAAACGAATTTCGTTTATGCTGAAAGTGGTGGTCACAATTTAAAAATAAATTCCAAAACAGAAAAAGCTGATTGTCTCGCTTGCTTATTTTTGTATATGGGACTGTTATGAAAGAAGGGGCGGTAGATTGTTGCAGCTTAACTGACTTCATGTTATATCCAAGAATCTAATAACGTATTCGTTTATACCCAGTTTTGCACCAGGTCACAACAAGTTATGCACATTTTACTGTCATTTTTAGAAGTTTATGCGCTAAGTTTTGCATCCGTAATTCCCCAGATTTGATTTAAAATGGACGGTGGAACACTGAAGATTCGTGTGTGAGCGATCGAGGTAGCAAAACACTGACGACGAATTATGTTCGTTCTAGTATGGTAAACCTCAAAACTGGGCGAATGTAGAAAACGAATACGGTAAAAGTATCATATTTTCATCATTTTACAGCCTGGGCTGGCCATACTGAGCTCTTTGATTATTTCTACAACATTTGTGCCACTTTCTCATACTTTTTTGATCAATGGGAAAGGATTTTGGTGTCCAGTGCTTAGCTCCCGATATAAAAACTATGTAAAGCACGTCTATATGAAAATGTTTTAAGACGTAGAGGGCCGCAGACAAAATCAGTTAAATCGGTACATTCAGCTTTAGTTTTTTTTGCAGTAATTTTTTACATAAAAATCAGTGATGTTTTTTTTATGACAATTAAAGACGGGGCTACGCTGGCCGCATTGACCTAGACGGCGGGCCGCATGCGGCCCGCGAACCCCCTGTTTGACATGCCTGCACTAGAGTACGTATAGGCCACACAAGAATCACTCATAGCCACCTTTTTAGAAGAGAACCTGTACCTTTGTGCGATGTTTGTAATGAGCAAATTTCAGTCGAACACCTATTATTCAAATGTTCAAAATTTAATGATCAAAGACACAAATTAGGGATAAGTAATACTGACCTTGAAGACAACACATCTCGTAACGACGCTATAAGGTACACCGGGGCAAGTGCAAACGGTTTTCACCATAGTTCAACTTTCACATGTACTAGAAAAATATGTATATGTTCAAATATTATCAATTATCGTTCGTTGCATCACTAAAATAGTTCTAAACAAATTCCTGTTGAAAGTGAAAAATAAAAAAATGTTGGTAAAAAGTAACGGTGCTTTTGTGAAAAAATTTCAAAATTTGCACTTGCCCCGTTTATGGGGGCAAGTGCAAACGCAATACTTTTTCCTAACTAATTCACAAATGAGTCAGTGCATCGGTCCTAAAATGAATTGAATACATGTTCCGGCACGTTTTATCAACTTTTATTCATATATTTGCTGTTTTGTTGCAATATTGATAACTTTTTGGAACTCCATTTTTGGTGACTGTTGTTTTAAGCAAAAGACCTTCATTTACTAATGCATTACGGAACTTTGAACATCCGCTTTAGATACAACCCTTTGGTACCCCTTCTGACCATTTCAATATAATGCTGAACCATTTTGGTGATGAATTTTCTGAAATGGCTGATGTTACATGGCTTAAAGGTACGTTTGCACTTACCCCGGTAGTGTCGTTTGCACTTGCCCCGCAGTGTGGGTTAACAAGAGCGAATATTATTTTCACAACTTTCGGGGTGTACTGAAAATTTATCATAAATTTTCTACTTTCACTGGAATATCGGTCCCAAACACTCACCTTTTAACGAAAATTCGGATTTGAATGCCCTTCTTTGTAGCCAAAATATGCAAAACAAAAACACACTGTTCATGTCTAGTACGTAGTTGAATTCGTGTGTGATCAAACAGTGCCGTGTTTTTGGTGAAAAATTTAAAGAAAGTTTAGTTTATCTATGTCAGATTGTTCGTTTGGGTGTAAACAACAATTTCTAGAATAAGAAATATTTTTTACTTTTTTTGTAACAGAGAAAAGTTGAGCGTTTGCACTTGCCCCGAATTTGCACTTGCCCCGGTGTACCTTAATCAAATTTTTAAAAGAAGCAAGTTTATACCTAGAAATCTAAGCAGAATTGTAAACTAGAATAGCAATAATCTTATGTATTAGGGGATATAGGTGCAGATAGCCTTATATTGAGCTGAGCACATCCAAAACAAATAAATAATAATAATAAAAAGTAACAACATTACCTTTTAGTTCTCTTTATAACAGGACCAATACTATATAAACAAGCACCATAAATACGTTTTTTTTTTGTTTTGAAATGGTTATAAAATGCAACAATTAAAAAAAATAAAAAAATTATAAAGCACTCAAAAATGACAAAAAGATGAAAAATTCTATAAGTTTGTTCAAATACAAACAAAAGACTGAAAATGACAAAAAAACAACTAAAAAATGAGGAAGAATGACAAAAATAGCAAAAATGACAAATCAAAACAAACATTATAAACAAAACAGAAAAAGTGCAAAATGCATAAAAAACATGAGATAATAAATTAATAAAATGACAAAAAATGGTCGGAAATGGACTAAAAATAACGTTAATTATAATAATAATAACTCTTTTGTAAAAATAACTGAAAAAAATTCAAGAAAAAAAACCGTTCGATTTTGGCAACATTCGATTTTAGCAACACAAAATGTACGGGCGTTTTGCCAAAATCGAACGGGGTCTGTACCCCTAAATATATACAATATTGAAAATCATTGTTTACGTGTACAATAATAAGAACATTGTTCCTGTTCAATATTAGAATGATTGTGTTCAATAATTGGGATGAGAACAATTTTGGGTAAAAAGGCTTAAATGATGATTTCAGAACATATTTTCGCGAAAAAAATATATCGATTCGAAGCTGAAAAACAAGCTTAAGCCACATTATCAAAATTTCACCCGAAAAACCTTTCGTTATTATTTATTGGCCACAAATACGTAAAATCTCAAATATCATGTTTAATATATAATGTTCTTACCCTATTAAATTTTAGTCATTCTATTTTTTAACGTTTCTTTTTGAATGGAATTCAACCCCTTTAGAGTCAATATTCCTAAAAAAAATCCTCTCTTTTTGCTTGGTTTCTCGTCCGAAATATTGATTACTTATTCTATGACTTACACCTAGATATTTCGATTTAATGACTTCACGAAGTAACCCGTAGATCAAAATTAATTTTCTATATGTTGTTATACTTCGCTGGCAAAAACCCAGCGGTATTTACCCTCATGTCGTTTGAGACTCATTTGCGAACGAGGCAAGTTTCACACTACACATTTGACGATGTGATCAACAATTATAATGGCAGAACCTTGTAATTATAAGGTAAAAGACACATATCGCACTTCATTATCGAGAGGCCCCGTAACTTCAAACTGAAGTATGTAGTCGCGGGAATTTGGTCGAAATGATCTTTTCGGCCATATCAATGTACTACTGTTATTGTTTTGTTCCGTTCACTTTCAACTAGTAGACGGCAAGTCTAGGTCACTGCTTCACTAAATGGTTGCTTCCAGTGCATCACTACGAGATTTTTAGTAGGTCGACTCACCGAGATCAGCACAATATACGCGTACACCAGGTATCGGAAGCACTTGATCCTCGCCGATAGCCGCATTTTGGCACACTTCACTTAGGCTCACACAATATAAGGAGATTACCAATATTAGATCAATGATAGCTGCTCATGTTTCGTAATGTATTCCTGCGATTATTACGATAATCAATCAAAACTTTGACCCTTTGCAGGACAATCTCCGACAACACCCTCCAGTGGCAAGATCACACACAAACCACCATGCTTCTGCAACTCACGATTTACCTCAGCCAGAGGTCTCGATCTTAATACACGAAAGGTGTGTTGTATTTCCGAAGGTAAAACAAATCTCACTGACACATTAAACTCCACCCCAACAAAACACAGGTAAAGAAACGGAGAAAGACCCCTTAGAAATAATAATTACTCGTCGTACGTAAGGCTGTCGTAGTTTTCCAATCCAGCCAACTAACAACAAAGCACATCAACACTGGCTCGAAGACGCCGACCAAATCCGACGGACAAAACCGGATACGCGGATACCTTACGCGAACAAACTACGCGCGACGCACCTCAATCACAAACGAACGCAACACGCCAAAACGCGCCAAACAACATTCCTGGCCACAGGTCGAACCGATACTGCAGGCCTATCCTAAGCTAAACCGTCGCAATCCCAAGAGTCTCAACAACTCAACTCGACGAACTGAAAAACCAAAACCAACACCAACGGTTGATGGTTGGCTCACCGTTTCGTACCCTACAACAGCAAGCAACAGAATATTTAGATAGAAGCAGCACGAGAGCAGGCGAACAACAACAACCAGAGAGGATGGTCAAATTGCGCGTCTCGCAGCACCGTATCGACATAGAAGGGATGTATTGCTGCGACTAGTACGCGACGGGTTTTGTGAAAACAGTCGTCGTTCGGTAATTGGTACCCGGTCATTTACCAACTATGAATCCTGATAAGTCCTGAGTCCTGAGTAATATGCAAAATTGCATCATCAACATTAAATTGGTTTGAGTATTATTGTAGGTTTAGTTTGAGTTGGAAAATAGTTTTTCTTATCAGCGAACGAGTACTGTGAAATCATAATATTCACCACCCAACCAAAAGTCGAATGGGGTGTTTGCTTGCATTGGAAAACGTGATTTTTCTTTAAGGGTGGACGATACTTACTACAGCAGTGTGTCGTAGAAGATGTTTAAAAGAAAAAAAAACAGTAAGGTATACCGTGGTAAGTGGGACGCGAGGTAAATGGTACACGGGGTATGTGCGAACGATAGTTATTAAAACAATACTATGCACTTATTTTTTCAAACTTTTAATGCAGAATGTAACATTTACTTGTTATCTATCCAATAACCGTAAAAGAGATACGATTCCGGCAATAACGGATGTTTACAGCGACATTTTGTTAATTTTCTATTTTCAACTACGGTGTCGAGTCAGGGGCGGTCCTAGAGTTGGCTCTTGGGGGGTGGCAATTCAGGCAATAAAAAGGATCGTAAATATCTGGCGAAAAATGTGTATTTTGAGAAACAGAGTGGAGGATGGAGAAGGGGAGGGAGGGGTGTTTGTTATATGAAAAAATTGGAATTATAGAAAAATTGTGAAATTTTTTATAGCTAATTTCTCATATTGATATCCTTTTATAAAACAATCTGCGAATCTTAGATGTTCACTGCAAAAAGTTTTGATAAAAAGATAGTTTTGGTAATTCTTACATTTGGTAGTTTGGAATATCATAACTTTAAGAATTCTTTAAAGAATATTCCGTTATAAATGTCATTTCACAAATGAAAATGAAACACACATTTTCGTAGAAGAAAATGTAAAAAAAATTCTTCAACTTATCCACAATATTTTTACTGGGAATCTTCATAATTTTGCAACGACTCCAAAACAATTATTTGAGATAAGTGTTTGTTAACGATTGATATAAATTTAAAACTGAATATTTAATTATTTTTCTGAAGTGTCGATTTATTATTAATTCTTGTTGAAATTCTTAAATTTTTTAATAAAAACTTAATTCTAAAATAAGATCATGAAAATCATATTTCTAGGTATGCAGCTTTTGGAACTCCATTTTTATTTGTTTTTTTAATTTCAGGCTCTCATACTACATTTTTTATTTTGTTGAAACTGAATCCAAAGAAAAAGTAACTTATTTGCAACGAATTACTTATGAAAAAAGTGAAAAGTCGTATGTTTTCTTCATGCTCTCAAAATTTACAAAGTTTTTTTTATAATGTTTGAATTTAATAAAAACATATTGAATAAAAAGTTAATTTCTGAGACATAATCATTTGCTATTAAAATAACCGAACTTTAAGATTCAGAGTGGATTGTTTAACCTAAATAATTAAGCTGGATATCTACTCAAAATTTGAAATATTATTGTGTACATGAGCTAAAACAGTATCGGCGATATAATTGGTGTGAATCCTGAAATCCAGCCTTGATGGTCAAAAATTAGAAAAATATCTTCCGAATGTTCAACTTGAACGATTGCCTTGTTTCCGAGAAAATAGTCGGTAATGACGGAATAGTTTTATCTCCCCTGGGAAAAATTAAAATAAAGGCAAATTTTTGGAGCCTATGCTTTAAAAACTGATTTTTTTTTTTTTTTTTTTTTTTTTTTTTTTTTTTTTTTTTTTTTTTTAGATAGAGAAAAATATTATTATAGATGTGATATAGATAATATTTTTTTTTTTGGCCCGCCACACTCCCCCACACCAAAAAACTCAACTGAGTCCCCTGGTAATGGACACTTCAGTTCTCAACATGTCTGGCAGCAAAAATTTACAAATGAACGCGAGCAAAAAATTTAAGCATGTTGAGAACACAAATATATTTAATGCGAGGAAATGTATATTAAGATTAAAGTATTATTCTAGAGAAGGGATCTCAGTGGAAAAAGGTTTCCTTTTAAGAGATCCTTCTTGCTTACTTAGTAAAAATAACAAATAACAGAAAAAGTATATTTAAGAACATTGCACTACTGCTTAATTATTAAGTTAAAAAAATTACAAATTAAAATGAGAAATACAAATTAAAAATATTACGAATAAAAAAAAAACTGGTATGATGATTGGTTGTTATAGGTTCAGCGTTTCCTTAAGATGTTGTATTAGTTTCGTTTTAAATATGTTACGGTTTTGAGAATTTTTTATTTCCTGCGGTAAAGAATTATATTTAGTAGGTCCGATAAACGATATTCTACGTTGACCAAAGGCCGTGCTAGATCTACTGCATTGTAAATAGTTTGATTGTCGGGTATTATGGGTGCGCGATACTACAGTGAATTTCAAATTACGAGAGGTATTAGTGGAACGGAGATTATCGAACACAAAAATCATTGTTTGCAAGTCACAAAGCTGAGATAAAGGCAATATATTGTGCGACGTGTCTGAGTATAGTGCTGATGTCGGATAAAGCAAAGGCAAATTTAAAATAATTTTCAGGCATCTGTTTTGTAAGGTCTGAAGCCGAGATAAAGACGATATAGAGGCCCTGCCCCATACAGCTATCAAATAATTTAGATGGGAATGTATGAACGCATAGTAAAGCTTGAAAAGAACGTGGCGTGGAACATTTTGGAAATAAATTTCTGACCTCGATTTCAGATTTTATCCATCATCTCTAGTTGCAGAAGTAGTATTTTCAGTATTTTTCGAAAATTTAATAGATATCATTAGAGATGTACCGAATAGTGCGAACAGCCGAATAGCGACTATTGGCCCTTTTCAAGTATTCAGTGAAACGAATATTCTGAACATCAAAAATCGTAAATTAGCTTAAAATGTGTTCAAAATGTGAATAATATTTTTAAAGTGATGATAGAATTGATGAAAATATTTTATCCCTTTTTACATAGAAAACAAACAATGCATGAAAAACTGCACTCTCATACATCCGCAGGTAACGCGAGCCTCTTACAGCTTTGGAGCAAAAGTGCTAATCAAAGTTGGTGAAAAACACGAATTTTTTTCGAGCTTTGTATAGAATTTGAAGTATAACTGATAACAAGTTTCAACCAATAATCTAAATTTCACATTTTTAATGTATTTTTTTTACCATAAAATCCCCATAATTGAAATTTATTTTTATGATTTTAATCATAATTTGGTCTCAGAACAATTTTCTCGTAACCATTTCTTATTTAATTAACTTAATTTTGAAAGTTTTAAATTAAATAATAGACTTTTTATTAATAAAAACTATTGATCATTATAAAACATGGTTTAATTTTGATAACGGCTGAAAATGTATGAGGCCCTTCGAGCCAAAGGAGTATAAGTGCATAATAGTTAATGAAAAACGTAAAATATCACAATAAATAAGCCTTGGAAAGAAAAATAAATAATTTATTTAGAAAAAGAAACTTATTTCGAGAAAACACATTTTTATTTTGACGTGTTTGGCCATTTTCCATATAATTATCTAAAATTTAAATTTATTTTTCAAACGTCAAAGTATGTAAATTAAAATTCTTAATATCTGAAAAATTATCAAATATAGTTTGAATTAAGAAGAATCGTTTTATATCAATAAACAAAAATCGATCATTTTTGCTACGTCGAGGCAAATACAATCATAGTTTTTTTTTTTCAAAAACGTTCCAAAATGAGAAATTATTTAAAAAAAGTTTTTTGAAATTTGTGTTTAATTCAGGAAAAAATGGGATTTTGAGAATCTCAAATTTAGATGCATTCTGTACAAATCGGTGCTTGCAATGAAAAATAAACCATGAAATGGAAATGGAGTATTAGATGTATTCAACAAAAATCGAATCTGTCCAGGTGAACATCTGGGGGAGGGGAGTAAGGGTTGCCAAATTTTCACACTTGTGCACGCAGAGGAAGATGGGAGTGAAAATCTCATTTGTTTCTGTCCACGTGGTATCTGAACGGGCCCAAAGGCAATTTAACACTTAAAGGCTCAAGTCTTTTGTACTTAAAAAGGATCGTTGATCATCAAACATGGAGCCAAACCGATCTGCAATAACTCGTAAGATAATAAAGTTATGGTCTAAACAAGATTGCAGGTATTTATTGAACGTACTAACTATTTGGTGAACATTATCAAAAAATGATCAAACTATAGTTTAAGTTTCAATGAAGTTAGTCTGAAAAAAGATTTTTACTAAATATCCAAAAAGCGAAAACAACTCATGAGCATTAAATATAACTTTTCCGATAAGCGATACGTTGTTTGGTGACAGAGATACGCACGAAATCAAATTGCATGTTTCGCATGATCCCAAACTTTTTGCCGATACATCATACTGAGGGGAGAGTCCAAACTTTTGATCGATAATTTAAGTAGCTATTTTATCTGTTTAAAACACTATGCAAATTTATAGCACAAAATTTTAAAAAAGTGTTTTGACGGTTATGAAAAAAAAAAATCAAATGCAACTCGAATTTTTAAATTCGGCCATCCAACCATGAATTGATCGGGTTGAAATATAAAGTGCAATATTTTGGAAACTTTCCAACTTTAACCCAAGCTTAACTCATATTAAGTTAACATATACATTTTGTTAAAAACATACAAAAAAGGTTTTGATCATCGACTTTAGAATGAGATCAAAAGAAATGCAATATGTCATAAGATGACTGAGATATGGCTAAACAAATTTTCTTGTTTTTGAGGGGGTGATCCCAAGTTTATTACCGGTAGCGTATATGGTCAGCAAATTCTATTTCAACGCTGAGTACCTTAACGAAAGTTATTTTGGGAAATTCGTTCCAGGGAATTGCAAGTTACAGCTGTTTTAGTTTGGCGGACCGACTTTTTTCAATTTTAAGCTTTTAAGTGATTAATAAATTCTTTTTTTTTAACAAACACCCCCGACGGAGTGGAAAAAATTGAGAATTCGAAAGTACACCTACTAGGAAAAGTTCTTAGTTTTTATATCAAATCCAGCGGTTGCGAATATTTCGTAACGGTTTTTTTCCGCTTGAGGGGGGGGGATGATCACCCCGATCACCCCCCCCCCCCCCATAGGACCGCGCCTGTGTCGAGTAGATGTGCATCTTTTCAAATGCAAATTTCTCGTATACTAGCTGGCTTTTGATGACAAACTCTACATTGAAACAATTCTTACATTCGAAATAACAAGTTGGGAGAAGAAAATGCGACTAAAAATGAAGATGAAAGAGATTATTTACAAAATACTAAAATTTGGTCTCAAAACACTACCTGGAGTAAGTGGAGAAGGCTTTATACGGACTTGATGTCAGGATGTCACATGTTTTCAATTTTCTTTCAGTCATCGAATTTAATTTAGCCGATTCGACAAATTTTGCAGATTTTCCTCCTTCGGCACAAAAACAATATATTTGACTTTTTATCATTCCATTACAGTTTTTGCATAATGGCACGATTCCAGATCCTACTAAAACAGAGTATAAACTTTTTGGAACCTATTGAAGTGCTTTCCTGGGAAAACAGTTGCATTTGGAGGCAGACTTCTCTGTGTATATATATCTATCCATCGTGTCAATCGTCATGAAACACTGAGTGATTTGCAGTTTCCACAGATCGTAAGCTTCCCCAAGTACTTGACACCCAATTTTTCAGATATTTCTCCTTATTTATTTCCGGAAAATACAGGCAAGACTTATCAACAAAAAGTTTCTGGCTGGAAACCTGCCAAGTGACCGCTAAAGAGTTTGTTTTGCTGTCCATTACAAAAAATTTCAAAATATCTCCCCACTTGCAGTCCAAATATTTTGCCCACGATTTGACCTCCGAATTTTGTTTATTTTACCGTGGGCAGCTTTTCTACCTTGTAGAAATGAAGTTAGGACTGCTTATCCCCGATCAGGAGAACATATTACAAATTGTAATTTACAATTACTACTCAAACCCATCTCAATGAGATATAATTATCTTAGTCAGATAAAACATTAATATAAAAATCTTCGCTATCTTCGTTTCGAAAAAATAATTGTATATCATTTGATACAAACAGTTGTTTTTATTGTATCAATTTGAATGCTCGGAAAACGTGTATTGGAATTCTGAAGCCCTCTTTCCTATGCACCAGATATGGTTCTGTGGTAGCGTGCGTACCTCTCGACGGAATCTCCTGGCTGTACCAAAACTTTTCAAGAGTTGTGCAAGTTTGAAACAATACATGAAAGTTTGATTGCATGGCAGTAGCCAATGCAACCTTTCATACAAGTATACTGCCGTTCTAAGCAAGATTGTCCCATGTGGAAAAACGTGCAAACGAGAAAAACGCGATTGAAATATCAGCTATATTTCCAATTTTTTGAACAGTTCAAGTTAATCATTTTACAATGTTTTCTGCCAAAAAAATTACATTTCCTACAAAAAAAACTGCAAATTAGAGCCAACAACGCTCCGTGTGACACTTTTGCGTAGAATCAGAACGCATGTCGATGCTAGTTCTACGAAAAACTGTCACACGGCTACAATTTTTCTATCATTTTAAAAGCTTGCGTAGTTTATTTTTTTCCCAAAAACTTATGCTAAACCATAATTTGAGAAATACGTTCCTCTTTGTTTATAAAAATGTATAGTTGAGTATGGATCCTGTAAGTAGTGCCTACCGAAAAGTGTTTAATGAAAATTTCTCTGAATGGAACACTCAAGGCTTCTCGCTCCTCCTCTGCCCTCTATTTTAGTGTTCTTTCAGTGAATAACGTTAAATTCAACAGTTTGAACTCAACTTAAGACAATTATTTGATAAAATTTGCATTTTTCATAGAATTCTCTCTAGTGTGACATTCTTGCGTAGAACTATCAACATAGAGACAACCACCTTGATGAAAATACCGTATAAGTTCAGAACAAAGTATACTTGTTTGTGTTTTTATTCGAAAGTTAACACTAAAAGAGACCGTTTCCAGCAAAAAAGTGAAAATGACCCGAAAGTCACATGGGACATTCTTGCTTAGAACGGCAGTATATGAGTCCAAAACAAACATTGCATGAAATCTTGTATGCAAGACTCAAATTTTTGTCCTTTTTAGTGGTCCAAATCCTATCTGATTGAGTTATAATCTTGATACAATGCTATCAAGGGGTGATATAATTTAGTTATTCTTGCATAAACTTGTTGTTATTATTTGAAATGTTTTAACATCCTACGAGTACAGAATTATATCTCATGTTGATATGTTAATATGTTGATAAGTATCGATTTACGCCAAGAATATTGTATGGAAGCCCTCTTTTACCCTTCCCATCCCGCAGATAAGGGTCCCATTTTAAAGTAACCAAAATCTCTCATATCAAATTTGGTTTCTTTGGTTGATAATGTCTTAACCCTCATCCGTCCCTGAAATTCATACCCGTTACAGTCACTGGAGTGTCAATTTGACACGTACTCCTGACTAAAACCAAACAAGAGAAATAGTTTCTCAAGCGATTATTTTTTTTTTAAATATATTTTTGGAAACCTCGTAATGTTTCTCAAATATATTTTACAAACACTATTCACCTAAAAACCATCAGTTTTCCGTTATTCAAAGTCTGAGAAAAAAAATCCGAAAAACATGCTTCGGAAAAAAGACTGTAGATCAAATATAGGAAAGTCTTAAAAAAATTCACTTAGTGTCCAAAAAATCTGGAGCTAGAGGCTATACGTTGCACATAAGAATGTATTTTTTTATTTTTTTTTTTAAACATGACCACAAAAAAAGTAAAAAAGTTGTTAAAAACCGTACTTTTCAATCAATGTGAGTGAACAATAGAGATATTGTGGTTTTTTAGCGAGGAGTGTCAAATTGACACTCAAGGTCTAATTAGAGAGTTTTTTTCCTGGGCTTTCAGGGTGCGTCCATAAAAAAGTAATGATGCAAAATTAAAGATTTCAAGAATTTATTGAGGGCCCCCGAAGAAATTGTTTTATTTTGATGCACCCGAATAAAGTTACAAGCCGCCAATAGTGTCATATTGATACTCAAGAGCGGATTGGGCTTAAGCAATACAACGACATTCATAAGGAACACCCTCATGAGGTCCTCGGGAGGGCCCTCTCCACACTGTAAGGCAGAAGGCCTTCCCATGTCAAGTTGGATTCCATTACATTATTACTTTGTTTTTATTTATGTAACGTGATTGGGGCCCCTCCCTCGAAGAAAGGTGGTTTCTTAACCCTCATCCGTCCCAGAAATGTTTACCCGTTGCAGCCTCTGGAGTGTCAGTTTGACACTTCTGACTAAAACCATTATATCTCTCTTGTTTCTCAACCGTATTATACAATATTTATAGTTTTGGAAACCATGTACATAATGTAACTCAAATATGTTTTCATACAATATTCAGCTACAACACTTCAGTTTTCCATTAACGGGTGTTAAATAAAAAAAAAATTTCAATCACATATAAAAAAATTGTAATTTTTTTTTCATCGATTTCAGTATTTTTTATTAATAACATAATGTATTTTCTTCAAAAAAAATGTCAGTGAATGTTTGAGTAAGGGCCGTGGTCTGATGTTCGACGCAACTTTGTCGCGATGCTCTCACAAGAACGTTGTACGGCGTCCATTTTCCGGATTCTTGAAGTCAGTTGCTTCGTGTCCTTGGCCCTCCAATTGTTTTTATACACTAGGGCACTGAGTGAGCCAAAGAAATCCTCTATTGGGCGGCACTGGGGCAAGTTTGTTGGGATACGATCTTTCAGCACGAACGGTATCTTTTTCTCCTCAAGGTACGCCAGCCAGCCAGAACGAATGACGTCCCGCGGTATTTTTTGGTCATCCACCGACACTGTGATTTAACCGTCTCAATCTGCTCCTCCGTGTACTCCGGCGACCTCGTCTTCTTCCTGCAGACGATTCCTTCCATCTTGAGGGTACGATGGATCAATACGTGGGAGCAGCCATATTTCCGACCGGCGTCACGCGGGCTGGTTGCGTCCTTGTTGTCAAACAGCTTCTTTAACGATGTCTTCCTCTGCTTCGTCATTATCGTCACCGGACGACCACTTCCGACCTTCCGCTCTACGTTCAGGGAACCCAGGATATGATATACCGTACTGACAGGTACATTTTGTTCCTTAAAATGTGCCACCGTGAACTTTTTCTCCTTGCTGGAAATGCGTTTCGTAGAACCGTGCAATGCGTTCGCGGAGCACGTGCTGTTTCGACGCCATCTTTGCTTTGACTAAATTCAAACTAGCAAAACCAAACACGCCTACTGTTTCTAGGAAGCCCAAAGAGCAATTTTCTTGGAGAAAGAAAATTTTACGCTTTTTATTTGAGTTACTGAAAGGTATTGAAAACATTCTCTTTTTTTATTTAACACCCGTTTTTCAAAGATCAAGAAAAAAAAATCCTGAAAAAACATGCTTAGGAAAAAAGACTGTATAGATCAGCTACCGAATACTTATTTGAAAATTTTACTTAGTGTCCAAGAAAGCTGAAGTTAGAAGCTGTACGTTGCACACAAGGATATACTTTTATTAAATTTTTTAAGATCATGACCACACAAATGGTGAAAAAGCAGTGTAAAACCGTACTTTTAAATCAATGAACCGTCAAAGTTGTTTAAATCAGAATTGACGAATTTTCAAAGGTGGCTGTTTTTCGAACTTTTTGACAATTTGCAATTTCACAGATTTTCTAAGATTTAAATTCATTTTGCACTGGATTTTGAGTATATTAACGCAAGTTTTGCACAATAAAATTATATTCTCACGAAAGGCAAATTCATACCTATTCTAGGTGTAGTTACATAAGCGATGCGATACTTTCCAAAAATATGATAAATAAAAATGTGACAAAGGTACTTCCTGAATATTCACAAATCAGCACAAACTACCGCTAGCAGTTGTTTGTTCGTTTCTAAAAGTGGGTGGGGCTTGGCGGCAAAAACGACCAAATTATAGGGTGTGTCGTACCAGTTGAGTATTTTGGTGTTGAACGTTGCCTACACTTATTTCTATCTGCACCAAAAACGCTGACACTATCTTACTTTGTCTAATTTCGATACCGACGGGTGAGCGAAAACGTACAGATTTCTGGATTTACTTTTAGTTTTAAATTTATCATATTTTTGAAAAGTATCGCAGCGCTTATGTAATTACACCACTAGGTATGCCTTTTTGATGAATATAATTTTATGCGGAAACCTTATGTTAATATTCTCGAAATCCAGTGCAAAGTTGAATTTAAGTATTGAAATATCTGAGAAATTGTACATTGTACATGTTTTCGTTATTTTCTGGTTTACGACATCGACAACATCATATGTGATGTCATTTACGATGTTAGAAATTCTTCGGTACTTTAGGTCGCATTGGCGTCGTTTTGTACGTTACATTAAAGGATTCGATTCATGCGCATTTACGATGATGGGAGGATTGACAGTTCCATCCACACTTTATGCGATGTGTGTTTTACCCTTTTACGACTTGAAGCAATCTGACGATGAATTGGCGATCTAAGTCACCCTTTATGCGAGGTGTGACGAACTCTTGTACGACTTGAAGCAATCTGTCGATGGATTGGCGATTTAAGTCACCCTTTATGCGAGATGTTCTGTACTCTTGTATGACTCGAAGCAATCTGACGATGGAATGTCGATTTATGTCACCCTTTATGCGAGATGTGTTGTAGTCTTATACGATGTTCAGAGATTTTAACATCGATTGACAACTTAAGTCACATTTTATAAGATGTGTGTTGTAAGCTTGTACGATATGATGCAATTTGACATTTGATGAACTCTTTAAACGATATTTTATGTGAGTTGGGATGTACTCATGTACGATTTGTATCATAAAACGATTTTGCGGACCATTTTATGTAGCATGTTATGTGTAATATTGTGATTGAAATACGACGCTAGGAAGAAATAAAATTAATTGATGATTTTAACTGATTATTATTATAACTAACATTGAAATGCACTACATATATTTTCGTAGGTATCGCAACCGGGCATTGTCCCGCTCGCTACTTTTCTAACTTCCACCGCCTCCATGCTTCCCTCAGGATCTTTGACGCCTCTTTCTTCCGGGTTAACATCGGAAATTTCCGGGCTACAATTCTGTCCGTGAACTAGGATTGGTCGATCTTGGATCGATCTTTGGGAGATCGATCTTTTATACTCAAATTTCCGATTTTTTGGATCGATTCTTTAGCCTTGGAAAAGTCGATTAAATCGGTTTAATTTCGATCCGATTTTTCGATCTTTTGAAGTTTTTTTTTTCTATAAATTGCGGAGATTCCGTGATTCAGTTTCATGCAAAATGCTCCACCAAAAAGACTGCTGTCCATTATTGTGCTTGCCAATAAAATTGAGACCGACATAATAAGTAGGGTTTTTTTTGTTTCTATATCCTTGAGGAAAACCAGAACTTTTATTAAATGCTCAAGTAATCCAAAGCTCGTGGTTAAACTTCTTATTGAAATCTTCGAATCTCATCGAGGTTATCGAAATCACAAAATTATCTGTAATATCACTGAATTTTTAGCAAATTTTTGTCACAGAATCTGTGACTCAGGTGACAGATTAATGAAATTTTTCACAGAACGTACTAAATTTGTATGTTTTGCACATACTTTTGAAATTTTGAATATTAAAAAATGATTCAATTGGTGAATATTCATATTGACTTTTCTACAAAATTAATGACATCATTAAAGAAAACCGCCACCGAATTTTGAAGTCAAAACACAGAATTTCAGATTTTTATTTGTCAGAACACAGAATTTTTTGTTCGGCTGATCAGCATTTAAATGAAACCTCAACAAAAAAATATTTCTGGAAAAATAAATCCTTCAATTTTTTATCAATATTTGAACTAAAACATTCCTCAAATTAATATTTCCATATTTCCTCTACTCTTAAAAAAATTATGCATTAAGAATTTGGATACTTAAAGAATTTAACATGATCCTTCCAGATGATAGCTGAACACGTTACCTTTGTGTCATGACCTGTGACTGAATTGACCTGTGTCATCCAAAGTCATGAAAAGTCAAACATTATGATATTTTTTATTGCTCATACATTTGATATTCAAATGTATAATCTATCCCGCAATTTTACACTATTAACTTCAGCATAAAGCAGCCCTACCCCTTTTTAACAACAATTTATAAGATCGATCTTGCAGAGATCGATTCTTTTGCTTCGATTTTTTAGGTGGATCGATCCTGGAACCATTCGGCTGAATCGATCTTGGGAATCGATCTTTTCCAGGAGATCGAACAATTCTACCGTGAACATTCCTTGATACTCGTAGTATGCACATGCAAATCGCCGGGTAATTATCCGGCGGGTTTTTTTTAATCTGAGCCTAGTAGGGGAGAGTAATCCTGTTATTTTTTAATGGAAAATGTTAGTGAGGTGTCTGTCCAACGTTGTTTTTCCAAAACCTACCTTTATTATTTTTTTCATCCTTTGCTTTAGTCGTCAACTTTCACAAAATTCAAATGCTGATACAAAATTGGAAGCACGATCGCAAAATTGCACATCCACTGAACATGATTTATCACGATGAAGTTTTCATATCATGATGAGATGTGGGCGAACGCTAAGTATCTGTTAATACGAATCTGATTTGATCGCATTAAATATATTTATATCGTGGGTAAAGTGACCGATTATACGATTATAATTATACTTATTATAATATTTGTAGCTATATCGGAAAGGTGTCAATTTGCCTACTAATGTGACATTCTAGTAAACGTACAACGTGATACGAAAGACGATGCTTACGTAGTATTCTTTACGAATTTATTCGAAGTCATTTACGATTTCGATTCGAAAGTAATTTGTGTACCAATAAAATGCATCTTAAGAAATCTTATGCGATCGTTATAAGATTTCATTTGACATCGGCGGAACTAAATACGACTTCATCCAACATATCGTAACTAAGTCGTATTTCATTGGGAAGTTGCCTCTTCTACGATGAATAAACGATATGGTCGAATGGTAAGTGTACATATTTATGATTCCGATTTGAGTTGCATCTATATACGAGTTCGGCTGGCTGGGTAGAAAATATATATCCTTTTGCCCAATGATAGCTTCTAACTTCAGCTTTCTTGGACACTTAGTGATTTTTTAAGCATTCCATAGCTGATTTACAATCTTTTTTTCCAAAGCATGCTTTTTTGGATTTTTTGCTTAGTCTTTGGATACATATTTGAGTTTTACATTACGAGGTTTCCAAAACTATAAATAATGTAAAAATCGGTTGAGAAACAAGAGACGATTTTAAACGAGAAGTGGTAAATGGACACTCAAACTCAAGGTCTGATTAGGATGTTTTTTGTCTGGGCTTTTTATGTGCAATGGGAGAAAAGTGGCGTCTCAAATACTCATAGAAACACTTCTCGTATTCAAATACCCTTCCATGCCAAATTCGGTTCCATCAGCTTGATTAGTTTCCGAGTTATGTAAAAAAAACTGTAAGGAAGCCCCCGCTCTTCCCTCCCTTTCCCCCCGCTGAAAGAATTGTGGGGAACCAAATATTCATAGAAAAAATCCTCGTACCCATATATCATGCCAAATTTGGTACAATTTGCTTGATCAGTTAAAAAGAAATAATAATTATGACACTAGTCTGGTTCCAAACTCATCACATAAAATTATCTAATTTGTAAGAAAATCTGTTTTTTTTTAACGAGTGTCATTAAGTTCAGCAAGGTAGCATTTAAACATAAAAAATTATAAAATTCTCGTCTCTTTGTTTTCGTTTCAAGCATCCTCAACTCAAAGAATATAATAACCCCTTTGCCGGTGTATTTCGTTCTTCTGCGTTCGTCTCCGTTTTAAAGCTATTGAAACGACACCAAATGCACATCGTTTAACCCTCGAATTATGCTGATTCACAAAACGGCGCGCGTTCTGGCATCCACTTCAGGAGCCCTCTCCATCAATTGTCGGTATTGGAGTAGGTATTGGAAACACGAGATGGGTCCCTTTATTGCGTTGCATTACTTTCTTCTCCTGAACGTGACGCAGTTTCCGAAATCTGGGCCGATTAAATGTGTCATTAACGCACAAGAAGAGTGGACTATTCATCACTTCCTGCCATGTTGCTGCAGTTCTTCCTGGCTGTGCCTCTGGTATAGTAGAGTACAAGACAGAGGGATCCACCTATTTTTTATGGAAATAAAAATCGACTGAATGTATATAGCCTGTCCATTGAGAGGGGAACGAGCAATTGAATCGAAAACGTGTTCGTTAAGTTCTTTTGTTATTTATTGTTAAGCAGATTCCTATAATGGTTATAGTTGTTTAAAAAGATGAAAAAATCAAATTAAGGTCCCCAAAAACAAAGGGGGTCAAGTGCCAAAACCATCTATTTTTAATTAGATAAGTATTCCATGTCTTAAAATATATCTGGTGTAAAAAATCTGTTTCCAAACTTCAAAATCTGGTATTAGTAACTCTAACTTGGAGTTCTAAGCAAAAATGAATGTTTAAAAATTCAATTTTAAAGAATAACTACAACATAACGCCCTAGAAAAACAAACATTTGTAATTTTAGGAATCAGGAAAATGTTAACACTTGAAACAAATATACAGGAAGCACGAACCCATCCATTAGGACTACGCCGCCTTTATCGGAGTGAATAATTCATCCCAATTTTGTTCTGAATAGAACTACTTCTCCCTCTCGAAAATAAACCGAACCTGGTCAGGTAACCTTGATAATGAAAACGCATTTGTCAACCCTCAACAGCACAAATGGGGTTGGTTTTTCACCCTTGCTGCTTATGTATAAGGTATCGCGGAGTCTGCCTTCTCCGGCAAAACTTGCGTTCTGCGTATGCTGCTGCTTGCCACATCACCACACTGCTTTATTTCCGCTTTTCTCTTGGGGGTGATGATGACGGTGCGGGGACATAACAAAGATGCAACCATTCGTTTGGTTTTTGTTTAACCATAGCACGTCACCGATACTTTTGGCGTAAATAAAAAAAAAAACGTTGGAAATATGCTCAGCAGTCACGTTTTTTCCCGTAAAAGTCGGCTGACGATGGTAGCTTCTGACACGAGTGAAATTTTTCTTTGATTTGCGTAGATTTGATGTGCTGGGTTGGTCACAAAGACTTGGGAAGGAGCAAGTACGCACCAAAACCGACCCTCTCTAGTTTTCTCTAACATCGTCTGAACTCGTCGAGCTGATTCGATAGGTACCTATAAAGGTATATCTAGGACCTATAATTAACGATCTCCCAAATCGACCGATAACCATACCTTTCTAAAAGAAAAGCAAAAAAATATTACATGCGTCCACGTGGTATATGAACGGCCCCTTCCAAAATACATAATACAAAATTTAACATTCAAAACTCAAAATTCGAAATTCAAAATTTCTCAAACTTGAACTTTGCAAATTTTAAAAACAAAAAGTTCAAAATAAAAAATCCTACATTTAAAAACAAAATTGAAAATAATTTTCAGCAATTTTTTTTAACAATAAAAAATAATAAATGAGATTAAATACAATCGTTAAATTGATTGTCTTTGATTAAAAACATTTGTTACTCTCACAATCTTTGGCTGTTAATGGTAAAAAAAATCAATTGTATAAAGATTTAATAACGTTTTTAAATTTCTGCAAAAAAGGATCTTTATGTAAACTTCTTAACATATGAACAATACTGTAATATGTAATGATTACCATGGTTACACTTGTACAGTTTATTGTGTGATCAATATTTGTAGCTGTTCATAAGTCGCGTCTTACTTCCCCTGATTCAGTGTCAGTACTTGCTAGAAGATAAAAAAAATGTTTTGGGGTTTCAGCGAAGCATTGAACCTTTTTGAAGAGTATTGCCGATATTATGACCCCAACGAAGCCCCGCCGGAAGAACTGAACATTCTTCTATTCGGACTCGGTGATCCACGGCACATTTTGAAAAGTGCATCTAAATCGTTTCTCCACTCAACAAGACTGAACTTTTTCCTCGCGGAGGGATGCTTGGAATTGATAGCTCGAAATCTGCTACTCACCTCGATTGCTTTCGAAAATGGACAGCAGCTATCGGTCAAAGGCAAAACTCACCTGTTTATGGACATCTTTGGAAACACTTTGCTGCGCCCTTTCTCCAGCGGGTACATCAATGCAAAAGCCCGGGTGCTTACGGATATGATTACAGATTTCGATAAGGCCGAACGGATTGCGCCGATTTTCTCACTTGAAGGGCTGCGTTACAAGGAGCGGGACGGCTTGGAGAATGTGTTCAACTTTTGGACTAACCACCAGAAGCACGTGTTCAATGTAGCGCACTACTGGGATGGTGAGAACGAAATAATAATAAAAAAATAGAAGTCAGGAATTATGATTTTGAATACAACAAAGTTTAAAGATAATTTTTTTTTCGCAATTCGGATACAGCATAAGTACTGTACGCATATCTTTAAAAGGATATGTGAAGGATAATATCAAAAAAGATTCCGTTACATATTATGTAACGGAATCTTTTTTGATCACCTTGCATTATCACTAGCAAAAGAAGATTTCCTTATTTCAGATTTTGAATCTTAAATCCTAAATCCTTAATTTTCTTTTCGTTGTAGCTCGTTTGCGTCAAACTTTAGGCATCCGATATGACCACAAAATGGGCGCGTTTGATTGGGATCTTCACATGCGATTGCGAGAGAACGGAGCTAAGCAGATTTGTAACCAAGAGTATAAACATTGGCGCAGTACCGGAATTGCCTTCACCTTTCCCGAGTACGAACAAAGTGATCCGAACAAAACGCTGGCCGTTGGACTAGCGCGAGATGGCGATAGCTATCGCCATCGGGGTTTGGTGGGAGACATGAGCGTAGGGCCGTTTATTTCGTTCGGAATTAGAGTTCCCGAGGAAGAACTATCTCATTCGAAGCATGGTGTCAATGATTATCGCGCAACTGACATCACGGAACGAAACATTTTCGAGATAATGTATGAGTTGCAGGAAAGAAAAGAGTACGTTTTAGACATGAAGGATATACATCAGTACGGAACATACGTTTTGGATCCCGGCCGAAATTTAAACAAAGATCAAATAAGAGTAGAATCAGTCGATGCATGTAAATACGATCAACCACTGATTCCTTGTAAAAATCTGAAAATTTCTTACATTTCGATCGACGATGTTTTGAAAATTCAAGCAAAACCAGAGCATAGAAACAAATATGACATGGTCTTAGTGGCGAATAACTATTTCTCATTCTTGAAAGCAGACTTTTGCCAGTTATTGAAACCTGATGGATTATTGTTTTTAGAAACTCGGCATTTGACTACAGATGGTAAAGAAGACATCAGCAAGTTCACCACTCAACTTAGAGATTACGCCAAGAATCTCGCGCTGAAACCTTTGACTAATTTCGCGATTAATGTACCTTACTCAACTCTACGATACAAGAACGTTCTTCAAGCACAAGGAAACAATTCGGAATAAATTCGCATCTGTATATTTTTATAGAATCCCCAGAAACACCCCCTCAAATAATAAAAACTTAACAAACCTATGACGTAGCTATTTCTTTCAGTGGTCCCTCCAGATAATTAACCAGGGCTTGTGCTTTCTCCTTCAGGATTCCCAAGCCGACGTTTTCCCGTGCGTACAGACAGAGCAGCAAATTGGCGACCTGGGTGATGACAACGTTTCCATTTTCGCACTGGAGGAATACATACTGCAGCCGATCCTCCCGGAAGGCGTTGCGCCCGTTCTTTTCGTACGCCGACCACACGTTGCTGGCGATGGCGGCCGTTATGGTGGCATCGCGATCTCCGTAACCGGAGAAAGCCAGCAGTGCCCCCTCGTGGGTCAATAATCTGTGTGCAAAAAAGGGGCATTGAATATAATGATATTCAATAGAATTGAATATTTCAGTAATTTCTGACGGCTGAACTGATAAAATTAATTTTCAATGAAACAATTAGAATTCAATTGTTTTTTCAAGGATTTTGAAGATTTTGGATCCAGTTGAACAGTTCAAGTTCCTATCCGTGTCAGTGAAGGAACAAAACTGGATTTCCAGTTTTCAAATGAATGGTTAACAAATTAAAACTTACATGGTGTTTTCGACGCCACCCGTATTTGCCTGGCCCAAAACCGATGTGAGAACTTTCGGTTGTAACATTTTTGTGGTTTCTGGCAGTTTAAAAAAACGAAATTTAATCGAAAAAATAGAATAATATAGCGATAACACTTATCAAGAAGATCGGCAAGTTTGTTTGTGTTTTGGAGAGCGAAAATTAAAAAATAAATAAATAGCAAACGCTTCGAGGGGTCCACAGATGTCGATCCATGTTGAACAGCAAACATGAAAATATAGCATGCCGTGCACGGCATACTCATGCAGAATGGACCTTATAAAATAAATTTAATAGCTAGATAATTTTTATTTAAAAAACACAAATGGAGTAATCATTAGTTGCTGGTGAGCAGCCTTGCCAGATCTACGGATTTCTCCGTAGTTCTACGGATTTTCAGCATTTCTACGGAGCTACGGATCGATGCTCGAAATCTACGGATTTTCAGCATTTCCTACGGATTTTCTACGGATAATCGAATAAATTCAAGGGATTCTGCGGATAAATGAAAATTCTACCTGACGACCAAAAAAAAAAAAAAAGGTCATCAAGTTTTATTTTGGCGAAATCAGTACGTTTTTCGATTTTCGATTTTCGTAAAATCTACGGACTTGAGCGGTTTTCAATCTGGCAACGCTGCTGGTGAGATACCAAGCAGAGCGGTTTATTTCTCCTTTTCGCTCTGTGGTTGTCGTCTAGATGTGAAAATAAACGCGAGTTAAGTTTAATAGATCCGAATGCTGTTTTGTGCTGTCGGCATCGCATAGATCTTGTTTTTAGGAATAATTCTTGATTGCGTGATTTATGTAAAATACTAGATTTTTATTCAAAGAAAGTATTCGATGCCGGCGGATCAGTTAGATTTTCAGCTGACAGAAAAAAAGAAGAAATTGATGGCGAAAACGATTGTGGAGAACAAGTGTCAAGTGCTGTTGAGACAAACCATTAATGAATAAATGATTACGGCATTCATAATTCTAAGAAATAATGGCGTCCAATTCTCAAAAGTGGTGCCATTATGCATTCGATGTTCGCTACATAAGTGTGCGTGTTGGAATAGTTAACGAAAACTTAACGAAGTGAGAATGAGTGCCAGGTTCCATGTAAGAACCCGCAACGTGATACACACACAAGGAAAAGCAGGTTAATCTGCTACCACATCTGCTCTCAAATGTGAGCTAACTTCGATATCAGCAGTCAAGATAGGTAGATCAAAAGGTATGACATTGCGCTTAACCTCAATCGACAGAGCCGTGTAAACACAGGGTCAAAAATAGTTACGAAATTTCGAACAATATGTATGGGATTTGAAACATAATTTCAATTTATGGAAGATTGAGGGGTCTTATTGTCCAAATAAGTAATCAGTCGCATTCTTTGAAATACGTTGTGTAGCAATTCGTAAAATTTATGTTCAAATTCTTTCTTTATTTTGACTACGAGATAGTTTTTCTTTGGCAATATTGCAGTATTTCAGCAAAATATTCGAATTTCGGAGAGCATTTTTTCAGATGTAGTTGTAAACATATGGTGAAAAAATGACTTGTTATAACTTGTAATGATTGCTTCTTTATTTTAGATACTAAAAAAATTAATAAAGTTTCAGTTATAAGGAATTTAGCAAAAAGCAATTTTTTTTTAACTGTATAAAAAATCCGCTTGAGAAATATATTTTCCATCCGCAGAGCGCTTAATGCATTGTAAATACTTTGGTAAACATTTCTATATTTTTTGCAGAATTTTAAAATTAGTAGTTTTTTTATAAAACTAGTAATTAAAAAAAAATTCCATACATTTCTGTGGAATTTCTATAACTATTTTTCGGTTGGCCTACTAATACATATGCAAGCAACGGAGTAGTATACCTAAGGAATCTAGTATCTAGCTATCCTGATCAGCAGTTGCCATTATCTCCATCATCAACTTCAGCGTCATCATCAAGAACGCAGTAGGCGGACCAAGGAATATTTAAAGAAGGTAGTGTCGAGGCAGCCCTGCTTTAGTATTAGTACACACTGCGACGTCACAATCACGAAAAATCTGTTAATTTACTAGGAAATTTGCCGTTTTCGTTGATAATTTGAAGAATTTGCTGGAAATGTTCCACTTTTAATACCTGTTATGCTAGAAGGATTCTTGCTCTTCAAGATTGGTACGAAAAAAGATGGATTTTCGAGTAACTTTTGTATGAAATAGACAACCCCCTGGCAACTTGACGTTTCCCATACTAATCGCGTGTGCCAGTTTTTCTGGTCTCTGGTTCTGTCAAAATCTCATTTTCATTCAACAAACATATCGAAAGGGTGGATAATGAAATGTTCGACAAATTAAGGTTTCAAAAATATTTTTTTTTTGATTTAAAAATAAGTTTTTAAAAACAATGATTAAGAATCACCTATTAAGCGCAAAAGGAGTCGATGTTTAAAGAAAAACACGATAATATGGTCAAAAAAGTCAGCGTTTCAAATGGCTTTTATTTATGAAATACACAAGCAAATTTTAATTCAAAAATCTTTGTAATTGGTTTATTGCATGGTAAATTTTAAAAACAACATTTTATTCATTTCTAAACAATATTAACTTTGTTATTTTTTTAAGAGATTCTTTAGAATCATTATGTTGCTTAGGGAAGAACTCCATCCGAAACTTCAAATAAAAATCAACACATAATTTCAACAACAAGTTTCGATGGTTGACTAAAGCATCTTGATCCAAAATGTGTTCGACTAATCCTCTAAAACATTCCGTGCATCATTTGAAACCCGTGTCAGAGTTCGATTCATTATGATATCATAATAGTATGCAAAGTTTATACTTGGATGATTTTGTTCTACAATTTTTACCTCCAACTCGGTTATTCTGCACACCTTTAACACATCGGCATTAACTATTCTGCCAATGAAACTATTGAAAAGTTCATTTCTGCAATCTTCACATTTGATGCTACGAACTAATTTTTTTTTTTTAATTAAACTTGCCGAAATTTTATCTGTACTTCACTTGTGCAAATGCAAAGCCATCACCTCAACTCGTTTCCGCTTTCATTCTCAATGTTTACTATCTCAACATATTTGTTAAACTAATATTTCATAACATTCAGCTGGATAAAATTTTACCGTAATAAATTTAAGGAAATAGCGGAACTATTTCAAACCGCGTTATGTTTAATGGAAGAAACTCATAACTCTATCTGGTGACGCCTTGAAACAAAAACACAACGGATTCGAATGAAAGATGGCCATTTTGTAATCTTTGCTATAAACAGAAATTTTATTCAGTTGGAACCGAGAATGGAACACAAATAGATTGAAATAAAATTACTGATTTCATTGACAACTATTTTAAAATTTAGTTATAAAGTTATTTATTTTTCTTTTTTGCATCACTTTTGATTATGTGCCCTTTTAAAATGGTATTTCGTCAGTTGAATTGCATCCAAGGATGCCGAAACAAAATCAAGTGGTTTCAATGGAAAATGAACGTTGCTGCTTCTAGGGACGACCCAGGATGCATGTAAACAAACGCGACTAGTGCGACATCTACAATTTTGAAGACGGCACAGCAAACTCGACTAAACTGTCAAGTTGCCAGGGGGTTGGAAATAGACCATCGAAGTTCGAAAAAATAGTGGATTTTCCTTACTCAAATTTGCAAAACTTGAAAATTAGTTCGAAGTCTTCCATGAAAATGATCAAGTCAGTGCAGTTTAAGCTCCTTATTACAAAAAAGTTATCAAAAAACAAACTTTTATATAAAACCACAATTATTTATTCGCATTTTAGTAAATCGAGTTAACAATAATCAATTGATGTTAATTGTTCTTCATAAGAATTGAATATGGTAAACCGATTGGATAAAAACCATGACAATCAGTTGAACACTCAATAACTACCAGCTAGACCTTTTAAAAGTAGATTTTATCTTCGTTTTTGAACGTTTTAGCTTCAAGATGACATTGCGTTCATTATTAAAATGAGAAAAAAATATAATGCAATCTTCAAAGGACCAGAAAATGTCATAACATAGTGAAATAGAGGTCTTACAACACAATCAAAATGAAGTTGGAATTCATTTTCGTTCTAAAACATTTTTTTCTTCGAAATTTCTGCCATTCGCATATAAATTTTCGATACATTCGTTTTTGTGACGTCACAAAAAAAATCCAATATGGCTCTCGACACTACCTTCTTTAAATATTCCTTGTAGGCGGACAGCGTTTTTAGAGAGGAGATCGACAAACCCGGTGAGGCATTTCCAATAATAAATTACCTAGTGGTTTTGATTTCGAGTTTTCTTCAATATTTTCCGAATTGCTTTATATTTTGCTATGACAACATTCAATTATGTTTTATTGTTGGTATTTATGATTAAAATTGTTTGATAAAGAACAAAAACTCTGCTAAATTTTTAAAATAATTTCGATTCCGTGACTTAAAAATAAACTCCTAATGATTTCAGATGTACTCTTCACAGCGGATTTCTAAATGATTATTCCTGAAATTTTTGGTCTCAGACTGATAAAAGCCTTAAATTCTTAAGACGAAACATCATATTGCTGCATTATGGAGATGCGCTACTTGATTACAAGTAACTCGCTTGTTATTTGTTAAATTTATCGCAAGAATAGTAAAATATTGATGTGTTTGGAATTCAATAACAAAACACTGACTTTGTACGAATATTGATAGTTTAAAAATAGATTATCGAAAATGCATACGGCTTTTTACAGCTCATATCATTTAACAATTTTTCCTCATCAATACTTTTTGGTTTTATCATAGGAGTTCACGGACAAGAGTTTTTTTCTGATAACGAATAGATTATTTACTATTTGATTTATGAAAGTTTGATAATCATCATTAAATTAATAAATTACCTGCCACATCAACTATGCCTATATGTATACATAAAATTTGCCATATAAATAAAATTTCTTTCCAGGTCCGTATCCTTTTATTAAAGATAACTGTTCACTCTATATAACTGCATATTTATTGAATATTTTAAGTAATTTTCCCTTCCACTAGTTATTTTATAATATTCATATTTTTAGAAGGAATGCATCTGGGGATAACCCAAAGAAATTATTGCAAGCGGCACGGGTAGCCGGCCATTGTAGCTTTCTGAGGGTTGGATGCCTTCCTTCGACGAACCATCGGACCGTGGAAGCCCTAGAAGAAATTCGAAGGCCAAGCCACACAGACATAGGCAGGACCTTGCTACCGATGGGGGAACCATACATACATACATACAAAAAACACAAATGGAGTAATCTGCACCGGTGATAAATTCCTGAGAAAAAAGAACGGGTAAATGGCCCGTTAAGATTTTTAACCTCCTCCCTTAACGTCTACTCACAAAAACCAAGTCGAATATTCAATATTTTTAAATTATTTTAATTCCTCAGTGATGATGACCGTATGAATCTTATCTATTACCTATAACTTAATGGATATAATAAAGCAAATTTGTCAACAATGACTAAATAAATTAAAAGAATTTAAATAATTTTTATCGATAATTTATTATCAAACAATGATACGAGCTACTAATTCCAACATATCCTAGCACGGCTGGTTATCGTTTATTGTACTTGCGGTCCGAAAATGTCCTTACGCTAAACTTGAACTTCTCCATTTGTTTTCGCTCGATCGTTCGCTGCTGCTGTTGTGCTCGAGCCTCATCTAATGAGATAACCTTTCTCTTGGGCACATATTCCAACGCTTTCTCGAAATTGTTGGAACTTTTGAGTTCCAGCAAAATTTGCAACATCTGATCGATGGTCAGCGATTTACCACTTTTAAACTGGAAGTACTGATCCAACGGAAGCCTAGCCATCCGCAGTCCCTGTTTTTTGGCCTTTCCGAGCGAAATAGCTTCCTGTGAGGTTTTGTCTACCATGGCACCTACTATATACACATCGTCCGGGTCGAAGCATTCTAAGTCATTCTTGCAGTGTGGTGTCAGATAGACCAGCCGTTCCTTCGGGAACAGGTCCAGGTAACTTTTCTCGCTAACGTTAATGGGAAAATGGGGTTCATGGATTTGGACCAGATGCTTTTGAAGCGCCTTCATGGTAGTCTTGTTGAAGTTTACATTGCAATGGTGAATGTTAAAAGGCTCGTTATGCATTCTGTTGATAGCGAAACACAGCATCAGTTGTTTGGCCGTGTTTTTCATCTCTTTTTCGTTCATGTATTCGTCGTACGAACAGTCGAACACCAGATTTTGACCAAAACGCATTGCCTGGATCAACCTACAATTAAAAATCATTTCGAAAACATACCAGACAAAGAATAATTTATAACTTACTTATTGTTATGGAAATGGTCTATCGCTGTATCATAAATTCTAAGAAACATGGTATTGTGAAACAATCCGTAGATAATATGATCGTTATCGGCATTAGCTTTGTCCAGCTCTTCCCTTCTCTTTGCCACTTCCACCTTGCGTTGTTCTTTTTTGATCCTTTGATTTTCTTTGCTCATCTCAATGTTCCAGAGGTACAGGTAGTAGTTCCGCCTCTGGTTTCTGGATCCCAATCCTAACAGATGCTGCCAGTACTGTTCCTTGATTTTGGCCGGTGTAGGAACTTTGCGTCCCTCCTGTCGCATCACTTCCATTTCCAGCTCCAATATTTTTCGCTTTTTATCGATATCGGTCTCTGATGGAGTGAACGAAACGTCGGATTCTTGGTTTCCTTTTTCGGCGGATTGATCCACAAGCGAATCACTATTCGGCAAATTTGCGTAATGTTTGTGCATCTGTGTCCATGCCGGTTTAAGTTTTGTCTGGTACACTAATCGATGGGGTTTAGCCGATTTGAGAAACCCAGCTGCTATTAATCCATGCTCGAAAATTGTTCGCAACATCTTGAATAATGAATGTGTGACTGTATGATAAAATCTTATTCGCTTTTTATTTCGCGTAATAATTCCTAATTGTTTACATGCGGTTGACTTCACTTTTTTATCACACTTTCGTCAAGCGTTTGTCATTGAACATGTGCGACGCCCTTCAGAAATAAATCCGATATTTTAATCAAACGCTTCACACGCTTATGCCGAATGAACCAGGCGTAAGTTATTTTAATTGCATGACCTTATAAAAAAAAATTTAAATTTAAGCATGCAAAATTGATTGTTACTATTTACAGATAAAAAAATAATAATTCTCGCGTGAGCTTTCATTACGTCGAATGAAACAAAATTTGAAAAATAGAGATATTCACTAAAAAAGCTTCATTATAACATTATCTACCCATGTGATTGATAAAACAATCAATTAGCGTGAGTTTTCAAAAGGACGTATGTAACATCAGACAAAATCTGAGAAAAAGGAGGGACAAAATTATGTTAATATAAATAAATGCTATTTAAAGCTGTTTGATCTAGAATCAAGTTTTATCATGGCAGCTGTAGGAAAAACAATAATGTTTTAATTATAGGTTTGAGCATACTGGATTTTTTGCTGTTTCCTAGTGAATTTGTTAAAAAAAATATTTTACACCGTATTGTTGAGTTTTTTTTTCACATACGCCATAATGATTCGTCGTTGTGACAGTTTAATATTTACATACACCCTTTATGATTCGTCGCTTGGACAAATTGTTTTCATTATGCGTCAAATCAGATACGTCGGTTTTTTCACATCATTGCAGATGCGTCAGTTTTAAAATAATAATTATTTTAAAACTGACGCATCTGCAGTGATGTGAAAAAACCGACGTATCTGATTTGACGCATACGACGGTTTGCTGCGATCCTATCTGCTGTGTGTGCGATATTATTTGTTTTGACAGATGCGTCGTTTTACCAAAAAGAGATGTAAAGAAGAATTTCGAAAACACTGAGAAAAGATGACATAGGTCGTTTGTATATTTTTTTAGCTAACGGCATATTATTTTTTTTTTTGTACAAACAGTTAATTCATACAGAAGAAAATAAAATTTACTATACCGTGCAAACAGTAACTCAATTTGTTTACTTTTGCGACATACGTCCTTTTGAAAACTCACGCTTGAATTTAAACCCTTTTTTTTAACAATTCTTTATTTGAAACGGCTCATACCTTTAGGCTTTAAGGAGCCAAAATCGATTTTGTTGTTTACAATTGTTTTCTTAACTTAACACTTTGTGAGAGGAGAAAGGAAGATAGAAAGGGAAATATGAAAATAAAAAAGAAATTATAGACGAAGATCGATAGCTTTTAGAAAAAGGTAGATTTCGAACATGTAGTCCAAATCTAGCACAGCTAGTACATCTCTAACTGGAACATTAGGTGGTTTTCCTCGGGCCCTAAGGGAGTCTATTAAATTCGTTCTGGCGACAAGATGGACCTCACACGACCAAACAATATGCTCGATGTCATGGTAACCTTGGCCGCAACTACACAAATTGCTGCCAGCAATGTCAAAACGATAGAGTACCGCGTCTAAGGAACAATGATTGGACATGAGACGGGAAAATATACGAATAAAATCCCGACTCAAGTTCAATCTATTGAACCATGGTTTAAGGCTTACCTTTGGGATAATCGAGTGGAGCCACCGACCATCCTCATCCTCGTCCCATTTGCGCTGCCAGTTGACAAGAGAGTTCCCTCGTACCAAGAAGTAGAATTCGTTGAAGACGATTTCACGTGGATACGTGTCGCCTTCCGTCGCCCCCACCTTTGCCAGAGAGTCTGCCTTCTCATTGCCCACTATCGAGCAATGAGAGGGAACCCAAACAAAGGTAATGGGAAAGCGACGTCTTGTTAAAGCACTCAAAGTATCCCGTATCTTCTCTAGGAAATTTAAACCCTTTTAATATATAAAATTTAAGACTTCCAAAATGACGAATGAAACAAAACCTTGATTGCCAATTTCAATGTTGCTTACGTCCCTTCTTCCAAACGGCGAATGTGCAGAGGAAAAAAACCTAGCACATTCGCTATGGATTCCATGAGCAAACAAGTGTATACAGGTAGAGGTTATCAGAATATCAACCTGGCAATGAATATTATTTCAGATTCTTCTTTTCAAGCGTTGTTAAATCGATACTCAAGCAGGCTTTCGAACGCTGTAAAATAATGCAGCAAGGAAAAGAAACCGAACAGCAGCAGTAGCAGCAAACCTAACAACTAACTGCATCAGGCTGAGC